>NW_007258946.1:57346-191588 GCF_000164805.1 Carlito syrichta | reverse complement strand
CCTGCCCGCGGGCGCGGGAGCGCGCGGCGCGCACAAGGTTACAGCCCCGCCGCCGCCGCTGATTGACGCGGGGGGTCACTTGAGGCTCCCGCCGCTCCCGGCACAGGCCGAGCCGCCAGCTCAGCCCGCCGAGGGCACCCGGCGCCGCGCGGCCGCCCACCCGGCCGGCCCCAGCGCCTCGGCGGCCGGACGCCTTGCCCAAGAAAGGCAGCCCCAGCACGGAACCGCACGGAACCGGGGGCAGCCGCGGGCGAAAACACAATCGATAACATAAAGCGCGAGGAATCCATCCGCCGAATGAAAACCCAGCGTCCCCTACCTTCGGCCTTGGGATGGCAACCTGGTCCTGTGTTCTCTGACCCACGGATCCAGCCCCTTCTTCATGAATTATTCCGGCCCGGCAGGATTTTGTGCGTTTTTTTCATGAACACCTGTTTCAAGTAAGGGGTAAAGACCTTATTGAGAGAATTGTCCTTACAAAATAACCTGTGCATACGTGTGTCCATCCAGGCATGCATGCGTGTTTGTATACACACATATGCACACGGAATAGCCATGTACATGGAAACACCAAACTAGGCAGTTGGATAATGGGAGAGTCGGCTGGTTGTGAGCATGCTCGCGCCGGGAACAGATCCACCCTCTGTTATTCCTCTGAATAAATATAAATCACGATCAGAAACCCAAACAGAAGCATCCCTCTTGAATTCCTGCTGCTGAAAAACACGGAATAAATTCAGCCTGCAGACAGAGAATCTAATCAGCAGCTGTTTTCTGAATCCAGAGCCAACCCATGCCTCGCTTGTCTTTTCCACTAGGAGTCCAGACCTTTTTTGAAAGGGGTTTTAACCTTTTAAAGACACAGTACACCAATTATCACTTGGAACTAGCTATCGCTCCCAGCGCAGGAAGCCAGTCCCACGCTTGAAGCCACTGGCAGGCTTGCACTCAGTGGGAAGGATTTCATTTATTGGTGCTTTTTGAAAAATGACATATATGCAGAATAGATATACACATATATAATACGTATATATGTAGAGAGAGAAATGCAAATGTAAGGTATAAATATTTATTGCAATGATGAGCTTCTTAGTGACTATATCAGCATGTTATGTAAACACTATGATCCTTTACTTCTGAACACACATTCCTGGGGTCAGACCATGCAGGGGACTCTTGTCAGCAGGCGTGCCATGCCTCACCAGGCCCTAGCTGGTGATCAGAGGCTAGGGAGCCTGTGATAGCAACAAGAGAAGTGGGGCCCTTTGCACCCCAGAGCTCACCACGGGATACTTCTAGCTCTGTCGTGTCTTGCAGCCTCAGGGCCCATGTCCTTAAGCCAAAGAATATTCTAGCACTACTTCTAACTCTAATGTGATCCAGGACCACATCTTGTTCCAAGACCTATTTTCTTCCAACCAGATTCAGGAATCCTGAGAGTGGTTAAGATGCAAACTTGGGCCCTCTGTCCAGATGCTGTTAATGAGATATTTTGTTGTTGTTGCTGTTGTTTTGTTATGTACTCTTCTTTGAAGAACTAGGTTGAGTATGGAGGTAGAAAAATGGGGTAGAGGGACAGACAACACCCAACCTAAGTTAAAAAATAAAATAAAAAATTGCCCTACAAGTTCAGCCACTAAGACAGTGTTTATTCTATTTTTGCCTTGGTTTTTAAAGAAGCAGCGCTGAGAAGAAACAAAACTCCTAACCTTGCTGAGGTTTGAAAGGAAGGCAAATACCTTGTACAGTTTCTTTCTCACCCCAGTCCCAGAGCTTCAGCACAGCGTGGTCGGTTTCTCTGGCCCCCTGCCAGAAGCATGGCAGAGACTCACCTCACCACATGCTCTCTCACAGCCACTATAGCATCCAAACCCATCCCCTCCCCTGCCTAGTCCCATCCGGCAAACCACTGAAATCAATGCACTGTCACCCTCCCACCTTGGTACAGGTGCTCCAGCAGGGACCCCTCCCAGCCACACACACACTCCCTTCCTTCCCCCCTTCCAGGACTCTTTAGCAGAAAATTATCATATTTCATGTGTCATCGCCCTAGCTAGCTGGGCCTGTCACTGATTGGCTGGGCCCTGGCAGCCGGAAATGTCACCAGCCACACAGTGTGGAGCTGGCACTTCTGTGGCCACCACAGACCTGAGCCCAGGAGGCTCTATGACAAGGCACAGACCTACCACAGGGAGCCTGTCACTCCTTTCCCTGATCCAGCCCCCCACGCCCTTTCCAGCTTCTTCTTCAACCCAGCCCTAGGGAAGACTCAGTAACTGCAGGGAGAGAGGGAGCACTGACTTTCCTATTCTTTCCAGCGTGTTTGAGAAGAAGCTAAAGATGTCTCCACTCGGGTTTTTAAAATTTGGAGAACATCTTTCTGACAAGAACATTCTCTGTTCACATTAAAAACAAACAAACAAGATCAGTAAGGATGGGTGAAAACAAGATTTTTTTACCCATGGGGATTCCTGCTACTGCTTTTTATTCCCCATCTAACATCCCATGCACCAAGGTATAATCATATCACAAGGTTGTCAGGGAATTCAGAAGGTGATTCAAGTCCATCCTCTCACCTTTAAAGAGAACAGCTCCTAACTTAGCTCCAGGAAAGGAGGCCTCTTAACTTGGCTCTGCAGTGCAATGCCACACATCTTCTTAAGAGTTAAATGGTCTTTCTAGGGATCAACATGAATCACTTTTGCTATAATTTAATCTTATTCCCTCTTTCTGTATCTTCAGCAGGTTTAATGTGACTCACCATTTAAATCTTGCCTCATTCTGTTCTCCTGAGTAAATTAAACTCTATCTCTCTGGCCTTTTTTGTAAAAGCTGTTTCTCAAATCTTTAATTATGCTGCTTTACTCTTTAGACTTTAAAGAAAAGCACCCATGAGTTAGATGAGGCTAGAAGGTCATCTGGTTCAGTCATCCATATGATGCTTCAATCCCCTCCATGACTTCCATTCCGGGGCTTTTGGTTTGAGGATGGTAAATTGAGTTCATACATTTATTCCCTTTCATCCCCCCCCCCAAAAAAAACATTCATAGGACTGAAACATCACGGGTAATACTGAAGAACAGGGGGAAGATACAAAGTAGATGGAGCATGGGAAGAAAAGCTAATTAGTGTTGATAAGCTCATGACTGCAAAGACCTCCTAAGAAGTAAGTGTTCAGGTTTCCTGAAAAGGGTCCTGGAAAATCCCAAGCTCAGAGGATCAGGATTGGAGAAGCATTATGAGCATCAATTTAAAGGTAAATTAAAGGACATCAGGAACGAGGCTGGTTTCTTTACACAGAATAGCAGGACACAGAAATAGTCCCACAGCTTCTTTAGAAAGTGGGAGGTTTGTAGGTTTGTTCCTAATATGAATAGAAGCCAGGGTTGGATAGGGGCAGGACACCACCACCTTTCAAAACGCCACCACTCCCACCCCCCCCAAAAAAGCAAGCATGCACAAACAGAAGAAGAAAAAGAGATTTAAGTAATCAGATAAAACATAAAATATAACAGGATTACTAATCTCAATTAGGTATGTAAAACAACTAGAAAAAAAGAAATAGGGTAAGAGGAATATTATGTCAGTCAGACAAATCTGTTTCCTCTTCTTCCCAAGACCACATTAAAATGATAATAAGAAATTTTTAAAGTTGAAATACATAATGACAAAAAAAAAAAAAACCACCATTCCAAACAGTAGAAGAGCTATTGGCCATAAAAACTGAAAAAGAATAAAGGGGAACTTAATTTGTCAGCTAGAAATATATACTTTAATGCTACAGTAACTAAAGTGGCATAGCACAACTGCAGTAACCTACCAAATGGATTAATGGAACTAAATGAAGTCAAGAAACAAATTTGGCTACAGTGGTTGCTATGTGACAGTTAAGTAACAAAAGATGAATTTTAAATCAGAGGGAGAAATAATGTGGCTATCTATTTGAAAAAAAATTAAGCTTGCCTCTAACTCATGTCCATATCTAAATAGATTCTATTTTTACACAGGAAATCTGTCATTTGCAAGAACATGGATAAACCTAGAGGATATTATGTTAAGTGAAATAAGCCAGGTATAGAAAAACAAATACCACGTGATCTTACTTAAAGGTGGAATCTAAAGAAGTAGAACTCAGAGTAGAGAGTAGAATGGTGGATACCAGAGGCTGGGGAAGAGGATGGGGAGGGTGGAGAAACAGAAGACGTAGGTCAATGGGAACAAAGTTTCAGTTAAATAGGAGAAATAAATTCTGATGTTCTATTGCACAGTACAATGACTAGAGTTAATAATAATGTGTTGTCTGGATGGAATTAGAGTTTATAATACTGAGTGATCTCTTACAGAAACAAAAATCTGAGTATCACATGTCATCACTCATAAGTGGACCTTGAACAACTATCGTAATACTATAAGGGATTGACAGTGGTGGGAAACTATGGGGGGGGGCAGGGAGGGGAAAGGAGGTGGGATTAACGGTAGTCAATATCTGTCTGGGGATGGGCGGGGCACACCTCATCAACAAGAGTACCTGTACAATGCATATTTGTATACCTAACCTTTAACTGAACCCCATAATTTTAAAATAAAATAAAATAAAATAATAATGTGTTGTATATCTCAAAATAGATAAAAGAGAGATTTTTGAATGTTCTCACCACAAAGAAAGAATAAATATTTGAGGTGACTGATATGTTAAGTACCTTGATTTGATCATTACATATTGATATAAATAAACTGATACATCACATTGTGCTCCATAATTATATACAATCATCATTGGTCAATTAAAAATAAAATAAAGCCTAAATTATGCATATCCTATTTTCACACACACACACACACACACACACACACACACACACACACACAAAACACAAAGAAAAGATAGATGTTAGAATTGACCGATTCTGTAAGTCATAGAATTCTATTTTTTTTCTAACAGTAGAGGAAAAAAAATAGGGTCATGCTTACATACCATTGTGATAGTCTAATCACTGGCACCTAACTAAAGTCATGTACTTCCTAATCCTTGGAAACCATGAATTTTACCTCATATTGATTTTGAGATGAGGGAATTACCCTGGATTATTCAGGAAGGCCCTAAATGTAACCACAAGTATCCTTACAAGAGGGACGCAGGGGGCATAGGAGAAGGCAATATCACAGAAACCAAACCTGGAGTGATGCAACCACAAGCCAAGGAATACTGGAAGCTATCAGAAGCTGGAAAAAGCAAAGAATAGATTCCTAGAACCTCTGGAGGGCACATAGTCCTGCCACACTCTGATTTCAACCCAGATTTCAACTCTGATTTCTTTTATTCTTTTTTTTTTTTTGAGTTGGAGTCTCACTCTGTCGCCCAGACTGGAGTGCAGTGGCCTCTCCCGGCCACTGCAGCCTCGACCCACTGGGCTCCGGCAATCCTTTCGCCTCAGCCTTCCGAGTAGCCAGAATTACAGGCACGTGCTACCATGCTCGGCTGATTTTTTTTTTTTTTTTAATTGTAGAGATGAGGTCTCACCAAGTTGCCCAGGCGGGTCTCGAACCCGCGGGCTCAGGCAATCCACTCACCTCAGCCTCCCTCAACTCTGATTTCAACTGATTTCAGATCTCTGGCTTCCAAACCTGTAAGCATATAAATGCGTGGTTTTAAGCCACCAAAATTGTGACCATTTGTTTACAGCAGCCATAGGAAACTAATACAACCACCACGATGAAAAAGATAGTACTTCCTAGGGATTATAATAATTGCTATTACCAGCTACAATATTTACTATGTGCCTGGCACTGCTAAATTATCTAGATATGCTATCTCATTAATCTGTATGCAAGAAGGCAGTAGAGAGTTGGAGTTGTTAGGGCTCTACCACTTAGTAGCCCAGTGTCCTTGGGCAAATTATATAACCTCTTCATGAAGCTTTTTCTCTTCTACTAAGAGGAAGTAAGAATGGTACCTACCTGATGGGGTTGTTGAGGATAAAGTGAGTTCACCTATGAAGAGGGCTTGGAACACTGCCTGGTAATAAACTTTCCATAAATGAAAGTAATAATGAGAAAGTCCCTCCTTATGCAACTGTAGTCTATCTTCCAGAGTTTTCTTTCATTGATTCTTGTGCTTCCCTTTGGATACACATAAAACAAGGGTCTCTCCTAATCACCTGAATGTCCTTCAAATATTTGAAGACAATAATCAGGCTATCAAGAGTCTGAACTTCTCCAGGCTAAAAGTGACCGATGCCTTCAATCATTGCTCCTAGGAATTCATTGGGGATCCCTTTCCTATCCTGGTCACCTCCCGTGAATACATTCTCATACATCTTAAGATATGACTTGCACTATGCCTGTTCTAGAAAAAGGATCTGCACACTTGGTGCAGCCTAATTTTTGCAGCCCATAAACTAAAAATGGATTTTCACTTTTAAAGGATTTTAAAAACAAAAAGCTAAACAGAATTTAAAAGAATATGACAGAGACTATGTGTGTCCTGCAAAGTCTAAAATATAATTGATCCTTGAACAACTTGGAGGGCACGGGAGCCAATTCCCACACAGTTGAAAATCTGCATGTAATTTCTGACTCCCCCAAAACTTTACTACTGTTGACCAGAAGCTTTATATATAACACAAATAGTGTTTTGCATGTTATATGTATTATATACCATATTTTTATGATAAAGTAAGCTAAAGAAAAAAATGATATTAAGAAATTCATGCCGGACTCGGTGGCTCAGCCTGTAATCCTGCGCCTTTGGGAGGCTGAGGTGAGTGGATTCCCTGAGCCTGCGGGTTTGAGACCCGCCTGGGCAGCGAGACCTCATCTCTACAATAAATCAAAAAATCAGCCGGGCCTGGTAGCGCGTGCCTGTAATTCCGGCTACTCGGAAGGCTGAGGCGGAAGGATCGCCGGAGCCCAGCAGGCCGAGGCTGCGGTGGCCGGGAGCGGCCACTGCACTCCAGTCTGGGCGACAGAGTGAGACTCCAACTCAAAAACAAAAAAAGAAATTCATAAAAGCAAATATATTTACTGTTCATTAAGTGGAAGTGAATCATCATCCCGTCTTCACACTGAGTATGCTGAAAAGGAGGAGGAAGAGGAGGGGTTGGTCTTGATGTCTCAGGGGTGTAGAGGTGAAAGAAAATCCTGATGTAAGTTAACCCAAACAGTTCAAATCCATGTTGTTCAAGGGTCAACTGTTTTCACTATGTGGTCCTTTTCAGAAAAAACTCACCAACTGCTATTCCGGAAGACACTATTCTTCTTTCAATGTAATATAATATTGCCCAAGACTTTTCAGCAACCAAATTGTAGGACTGTACCTACATACTGACTTAACTGTAAGGCTACAACTTGCTCCATCAGTATCCATTCTCCCCTCCTCTTCTTACTTAGTAATAAAATTCTTAGCTAAAAACATGGCTACCTGGCTAAAGACTACATTTCCCAGCCTCCCTCGTAGGAAGGTGTGGCCAAGAGGCTAGGCTCTCAGCTAGTGGGATAGGAGTAGATGTGAAATGTGTAATTTCCAAGCCATGCTCTTAAAGGGAAGGATTGTGCCTTCCCTTCTCTTTTCCCTATGGCATTGGTTGGAACATTGACCTAGTAGCCTTGCAGAGCAACAAGATAGAAGGATCCTGGTCTCTGGTGCTGCCATTTCACCCTGCACTGTTATTCTCAATCTGCTAGAGGGAAATAAACTTGCAACTAATTTATGCCATTGTTTTTTAGATCTTTGTGATAGCAACATGCAATAGATCTATCACTTTCAAGTATTTTAAAATATTTTTATATTTGTGGCTACCAAGTCATACACCTCCCCCAACCTGCACTCTCATACAGTGAATTTCCTGGACCCCATTATAAGACCTTACACTTAACCTTATTATATTTCATAATGTCAAAATCAGGCCACCATTTTGTCCTGATATCTGGAAGATAACTCTGTCACCCAAAGTCGGTTCTATCCTTTCTAATTTCATACCATTCTTTAAAAGGCACTTTAGGTGGTAGCACTCAAACTAAACACAGTGCTCATCAAAACACCTGATCAATATCAAGTATAACATGGGGTGGGGAGAGGATTGTGACCTTAGTTTGTGAGGAAATAAAATAACAGATCAAAATAAGGTCCAAATAAAGGAGAAGGAGCAGAGGAAGGAGACAAGAAGTTACGGCAAGTGTGCTATATTCCAATCACTATGTTGGAAACTTCCCCATTGTTATCTCTTTTATTCAATATTTCATTCATTGGTTTTTAATTTTTTGAAACAGTAAGCTCAAATACCTCCTTTTGGGGCAGGAAACCATTACTCATAAACACGACTGAAAACAGTCCATGCAAATCTCTCTGTGCCTAAGTCCGTGTCATTCACCCTCTTCAGACACCTGAGAAATGTGTTGCCCCCATTTCTGCAAGAGTTAGAGAGTCAAAGGTGAAGATATTCCAAGAACAGAACTCAAGGATGGAAATAATCACTTGTAGGACATTGGACAGTGTTTTCAGAAACCTCTAAATTGAACCATGGTGAGACAGAGTGAGAAGTACCTGCTTGCCCTCTGCAGAGTTGTGTGGCAGAAGGACTGAGTGGGCAGGCTCTGAGAAGTGTCAGAACATCTGAGTTCAAGTCTTGTAGAACCTGAGTCAATTGCTTATTTTTCCCTGCCTCGATTTTCTTATCTGTAAAATGGGGATGTGTTACTACAGTCATTTAAGACGTTTACTACAGTTACTGTTACTATAGTCATTTAAGACAGATTCCCTCACCCCATTTTGCAGATGATAAATGTTCCTGCTTATGTTCCTTGTGAGGATTCAACCCTAGACCCACCTTGTCCCCAATCTCATGCTCATTCCTCTTCTAAAACTAGAGAAAGAAAATATCATGCTTAAGGTAATAAACAAGTTACCAAGTAATGCCCCAAAAGATGGCCTTCCTATCAGAGGCGAGGTCAGATGACTCTTAACTTGATGCTCAAGACAAGAGTCACATAAGGTTAATGGTGATTTTCTTCTAACTTCCTTAGAGAAGCTTTCATGGGTTAGGGTGGAACAACACCCCAGGATAGTGTTTTTTTGTTTTCTTTTGTTTTGTTTCATTGTTTGTTTTAAAGAGTTGGTTCAAGTTCCAATCCCATCTTACAAGCATTCAGCCTGTTTGGGGGCCTTAGTCTGGTGATTTCTGATGCAGAAAAAAAAAAAATCACCTAAGGTCAATGTGCCCTATTTGTTTCTGATTACCTAAAAGTAAATAATTTGGGATCTAAAGCCACACACATACACATGCATCCCAAACAAAACATTAGAATATTAGATCTTAATCTTTATTCTACCCCCTGTATGCCTAAGATAAGAGGAGGTCCATCAGGGACCTTGACTTGGCATGGAAGGTGATGAATAGTATCTAAGGGGCACATTGACTCTCCAGTAGGTGTGTTTTTAGAATTGCAAAAACCCCTGACCCTTTTTAGGAATTCACGCCTTAAGTGGAATAGTAATAAATTTATGAACAAAAATGAATATAAAATAAGAAAATACATAAGCCAAAGTGTCTTACAGCCTGTGGATCCTATTAGAGATTGTATTTTTAAAACCCCATGAAGTTTTGGGGAAGATATAGAGGCTTCCAAGTTACTACAGAAGGGTCTTAGAATACACATATCTTTAAAGCATTGTGGGTAATTCTGACAATACTAGTGATGAACCGCTGTGAGTTTCGGCCTTAGAAATTGTGAGCCTGCCGGGTTCGGTGGCTCAGCCTGTAATCCCGCACCTTTGGGAGGCTGAGGTGAGTGGATTGCCTGAGCTCGCGGGTCCGAGACCCGCCTGGGCAGCGAGACCTCATCGCTACAATAAATCAAAAAATCAGCCGGGCGTAGTAGCACATGCCTGTAATTCCGGCTACTCGGAAGGCTGAGGCGGAAGGATCGCCGGAGCCCAGCAGGTCGAGGCTGCGGTGGCCGGGAGCGGTCACTGCACTCCAGTCTGGGCGACAGAGTGAGACTCCAACTCAAAAAAAAAAAAGAAATTGTGAGCCTATAAAACTTTATTAGGTTCAGATACCAACTAAACATATGATATGGAGATATTCTAGCAAATTAAAAAGTCTAAAAATCATATCCATTGATTCAATCTATTAAAAGCATAACATGAACAAAACTGGCTAAGTTCAGAACAAGAAAAGGAGTTAAAGGGCACAGAGACAGTGGCTTTCTAGTATACCAGAAAGTTGGAGGTGGAAATTCTGCTCAGCTACTGATTCCTAGACTCTGACTCTGCTTTTTCTCTCAGATGAGCCTTGTCATGCTGAGTTTGGGTTCAAGAACTAGGAGTCTGATGTTGGTAAGAATTCCCTTCCAGGAAGCATTAAACCAAGTGATTGGAGAAGTTCCCCCAATGTTGGAAGTTTCTAGTGCAAAAGGAGTGTGATGTAGCACAAACAAACTCCTCAGATCTGGTGAGACCCTCTTTCAGGCATGCAGTGGCATGCCCCAAATGCATACTCTTGGGTGCCACCCAATCCTGTACTATGACAAGATACCTGGCTTCTGGTCAGTTTGCATGTCTTTGCTAAGCAAACTGTGTGTTAGGTGTTGAGGTGGGGTTATCTTGTGGCAACTATAGCCCACCCAAAAATGCTACAAAGACAAACATGGGAAAGTCATTAAAAAGCAAATCTGAGGCCACAATCCAAAGAGGAATATAAGGAGCCACAGAAGTAGGATTAGGTCTTTTGGTCAGACTGGAAAAAAGACCATAAATAAACACCACAAATCACATGTAATTTATGACATCAAACTGGGGTCAAAAACTCATGTAGTTTCAGGGACCAAGAAAATATAAATGTGTGAAGTAGCTTGGTATACGAAAAGAGAACTGGAGTGTTCATACCTCTCTACATACTCGTTTTTTAAAATTAAAAAGTTGAAAGCTGAGTGGTTAAAAACAACTGGAATCAGAAAATGGACTGCCAATTTGCAACCTCTTTCCGCAATGATCACAGTCAGTAAAGAAAGGAGAAATAAAACTTATCCTTTCTTAGAAGGATAAAGAAGATTCGCTTTTTAAAAATTGCTTGTATAAGCATATATTGCTTTTTAAAGCAATTTTAAGAAAGATGTAAAAAGTATCCCATAAAAACAGGATGTCTTCAAATGAGTTGGGTCAGAAGACTCTATCACAGTAATTCTCAAATTTTTTTTTTTTTTTTTTAAGTTGGAGTCTCACTCTGTCGCCCAGACTGGAGTACAGTGGCCACTCCCAGCCACCGCAGCCTCGACCTACTGGGCTCCGGCGATCCTTCCGCCTCAGCCTTCCAAGTAGCTGGAACTACAGGCGCGCGCTACCACGCCTGGCTAATTTTTTGATTTATTGTAGAGATGAGGTCTCGCCAAGTTGCCCAGCGGGTCTCGAACCCGTGGGCTCAGGCAATCCACTCACCTCAGCCTCCCAAAGGCGCGGGATTACAGGCTGAGCCACCGAGCCCAGCTAATTCTCAAATTCTGGTCCAACAAGCACAGTTGGTCACAAGAGTGCCCAGGCAGTGTGCAAGATGTGCTTCGACAAGTCTCATTTACAGTTGAAAAGGTCCATACAATACCCGTGTAGCACAAAGGATTCTTCACTTCTTTTCTTCAAGGCTATTTCAGCAAATGTTCTCCCTACTTTTTTGTCTGTTTAAAAAAAATAATTTTAGATTTATAGAAGAAGTGTAAAGGTTATACAAAGAGTTCCCAAATACCCTTAACCCAACTTTTCCTAGTGTTAACATCTTATATAACCACATTACAAGGTACAAAACCAAGAAATTAAGGTTGGTACAATATTATAAACTAAACTACAGATTTTCCTCTATGTTGCCAGTTTTTTCACTGATATCCCTTCTCATTCCAGGATTCTATTCAGGTTCTCACGTTGTATTCAGTTGTCATTTCTCCTTGGTCTCCTCTGATTTGTGATGATTCCTCAGTCTTTCCTGTTCCTGACACTTTTGAAGGGTACTGATAAGGCATTGTATAGACTGTCCTCAATTTGGGTTTGTTTGATATTTTCTCATGATTAAACTGGTCTTATGGGTTTGGGGCCAGAATACTACAGAAGTGATGTGCCCTTCTCAGTGCATCAAATCAAGGAAAAGGGACATGATGTTAATATATCTTATTATGGGTACTATTGATCTTGATCCCTTGGTTAAGTGGTATCTGCCAGGTTTCTCTGCTATAAAGTTACTATTTTTCTCTTTGTTATTGATAAATACTGGGGTAGTCTCAAATACTTTGAGACTATGAAAACATCGTTTCTCAAACTCCCCTCCCCCCACCCCACTGCACTTTAACAACTATCAGGTGACCTGTCTGCAGTAATTACGACTGCCATGTTCTAATGGTGATTTTCTATTTCCCTGATTCTTCTCTTAGGAATTCTCCTGCAATTTATTCAACTTTTATTTGCATCGATATGGATTCATGGATATTTATTTTATTCTTTGAGTTATAACCCAATATACCCTTATTCATTTTTGACACAATTTTTCCAGTTTTGGTCAACGAGAGCACTACCAGGTTGGCTCCTGTATTCAACGTATTCCCATATCTGAATTGCTCTTCTGTTTCCAATTCATTTACTTTTTCTCTTATCTTTGTTATTTCCTTCCTTGTGCTTGCTTTTGTTTTAATTTGTTCTGCTTTACCTCGTGTTTTAGAGTGGATACTTATATTACTGATTGGAGACCTTTCTTCTTTTCTAACATAAATACCGAACTCTATTCCACCTATGCACTACTTTAGTTTCATTTCCCAAATTTTGATATGTTCTATTTCCTTTTCATTTAATTCAAAATATTTTTTAATTTCCTTAAGACTTTCTCTCACATATGGCTTATGTTACTTAATTTCCATACCTTTGGGGATTTTTCACATATTATTCTGTTATTACTTTCTAGTTTAATTTCATTATAGTTCATGAATATACTTTTCATGCTTTCTATTCTTTTAAAGTTATTGAGGTTTGTTTTATGGCCTAGAATGTATTATCTTTTGAAGAATATTCCATATGAACTTCAGAAGGATGTACTGTTGGGTGAAGTGTTCTATAAATGCCAACCAGTAAAAGTTGGTTGACTGTGTTATTCAGGCATCTGCATTCTCAGTGATTTTCTTTCTATTTGTTCTATCATTTACTGAGAAAGGAGCACTGAAGTTTTAAACTATAATTGTGAAATCATCTATTTCACTTTTCAAGTCCATCAGTTTTGTATCATGCATTTTGAAGCTCTACTGTTAGGTACACATACATTTAGTATTGTTATGTCTTCATGGTGAATTAAGCCCTTCATAATTATTCAATGTCCCCCTTTATCCCTGATAATAATACTTGTTCTGAAAGTCTGTTTTGTCTGATATTAATATAAAGACAATAGCTTTATTTTTATTGTGTTTGCACAGCATATCTTCTATTCTATTACTTTTAGCCTATCTGTCTTTGTATTTAAAATGGGTTTCTAATGGATACTACATAGTTGGGTCTTCACTTTTTTATACCATCTGATAATCTCTCTCTTTTAACTGATGAATTTAGACCATTCACAGTTAATGTGATTATTGATATGGTTAAATTAAAATCCTCTATCTCACTAGCTGTGTTCCATCTTTTCTTTCTTCTTCTTTTTCTTTTTTTGCCTTCTCTTGTTAGCCTGGTTTGGGGGAGGGAGAGAAAATTTCTCTGTTGTTCTGATTACATCTTAGTCTTAGGCAAGTACTGCATCACAGAGTCTTGAAGCTGTGGCCTTCTCAGTGACCCCACTCCTCCCCTATGTTACTTCTGAATCCAGAATGTACATCTACCCTTTTCCCAAGGGTCAAGATTTTTTTTCCTGTTCCCTTACCTCAGATGCAATGGGATTTCACCAGCACCTAATGAGTGATAGTGTTTGCTCCCTTATATATACATGCTACACAAATTAAGCCTTTTGCTTATAGGAAAGATAGAAGAGAAGGGTCCAGGTAGAGTCTCTTCTCCCCACCCTCCACAACTGTTCACCACATGGAGACTTTCTGTAGACCTTCTCAATCACTTCTCTAAATTTGTGGTGGAGTTCATGGAACAATGCTTGCAAGAGGGTGTGGATCACCTTTTATTTATTGCCCTTGGGGACTTTACTCTCTTTTGCCAGTGTGCACTTAGCCAGATTCCCTCTATTCAACAACAAACCCAGATGAATTCTTTCAGGTATCTTGCTGCTTCTTACCCAAGTCAGTCAGTGCTTGTATCTTGTTTCTCCCTGCAGATACCGTTCTCTTCCTAGATTCTGAAACTGCTGGTTGCCCAGCAACCACAGGACTCCAGTGAGCTCAAGAAAACTCATGAATTTGCTATTTGTCAAGATTTTTTCACTGTAACTTTGGGAACAATGCTCTTTCCACTCTTTATATCTTTGAGCATAAACCAGACCCTACTTCTTTTGGGTACCTATGCATCTTTTGAAATAACAAGCCAGATACACTATAGCAGTTGGTCAGGGTAATTATTGTTCTCCTGGAAACTTGCCTAGGAAGCTTTAGGAATGACAGATACTCCAAAGACACCTCTATCTATTATTTTTTAGAAGTGTAAGGTATAGGGGGGGAAGTCCCATAAGAGTTGAGTAAAATACAAACAATGTACCAATTTCCACAAAAAAGTGCAAGGAAGAGGCTGTATAAACAGTTAGTTGTAATCCAGGACAATTGTCTTGCTGAAAGCATCTACCCATCTGCAATTGCCTGGCAAAGGATATGATACTACAACCATGGAGAACTAAGAATAAAATAACTCTAGAGGATTTCTAGCCCACTTATTTTCTGAATTTTTCATGTATGTCATTATTTCTGAATTTTTCATAATGTCCTTATTTAGTGAGAAATATGACAGATAACTAATTACCTTAGGGTTAGACCAATGACAAAAATATCATGCTTATGTTTTATTACTTATCCTATTTTTCCCAAAGGTAAGTTTTGCCCTGAACCATTACTATTCCATATATGATTATCATTATTATTAAAAATAATGACAATGAAACAACTTCAATTTAGTGATCAGTTATTACCAGCCAAACATTTTCTCACTTCATCTTCACAACAATCCAATGAGTGCTGGTGCTCACAGGGATTAAGAAACTTGTCCAGTGCACAAAGTTAATATAAGCTAGAACCAAAATTCAATTGCAATTCAGATTCTAAAGTTCTTTCTTTGACCTTCTGAGCCAGATCACCCCAGAATGATGCTAATTAAGATGTCCTATGGCCCATTGAATATTTCCTACTGTCATTTACAAAGCTGGAAAAGGTCCACCCTTGCATAAAAAAACAAAAACATCAGGAATGCCTTATTGGCCGAGTCCAGTTGACCAACCAAAAGGACATTCAGTTTCAGAATGGCAACAAGGGACTATTTGTTGAGTGAGCATGACAATTAACCTTTATGAGGTTGGTTTGAAAAGAGGGCATAACGGTCCTTCATGTTTTCTGAATCAATCTCATCAATCTCTCTCTCTCTCTCTCTCTCTCTCTCTCTCCCCCCATATACATATGTGTATATATGTGTATGTGTGTGTAAAAAAAATTCATTTCTTTCCCATAATACTGCTTTATTTTGTAATTTATTTAGTCTTCTTAAATATATATGTGTGTATATATATAGTAAACCACAATGAACTCTTAAGAATAAAATGTTCTCTATAAGATATATACCATCGCTAATGAGGAGGCATAATGTGACATTTTAAGGTTACCTTAGACACCTGGAGTATAACAACAGCACAGAAATGATAAAAAGACAATAATGTGAATACCTACTACTAAATCTTCAGTTAGAAGAGGAAGATATGCCCAAGCATATTTCACTCAACCCAAACAAAACTGAATAAAATAAGATAGGAGATTAAATAGGAAAGACAATAAGAGGCAATAATAATTGCTAGTAAAAAACAAAACAGCGCTACAAAGAGCAGAGGGAAGTAGTAAATCTGGGGAAATTCAGTGCAAGGGTAAATGTAAATCACCCTCTATAACCCCAAGATAAAGGGCAACCCCAGGTAACCCTGCCACAATCTCTAAATTATAACACAAAGCAATCAATGCTGCCCTGTTCATATCCAAACTAGTGCTTCCCAGCCTTTTACCAGTCAAGATGCACACTGAAAATGAATCTATTTAGATGATACACAGGGGAAAATAGCCAGAGGCAACTGATCCAAAGGCTTCTGTCACCCCAAGCCCTACCTGGCTTCCCTGCAAAGGTAGAGATGGAGGGATCATATTTCCACACACCTGTAATCCATTCACAACATACCAGTAAGCTTCTGTCCACCAGGTGGAAAGCTCTGCAATACTTGTGTCAATAAGAAGGAGTTCCATTATGTTTGGTCAACTCCACTTAAGAAGTTGGGAAAATATATAATATAACAGAGCAATAGTTTCACTGAAAGTAGTTAAGTAAAAACATTTTGATGTTTAAAGGGCAAGTTTCAGTTAGAAAAATTAACTCTTGGAATGCCTTATTTTCTGAGGATGCAGAAATACAAGGTGTGACTACTCTGGATTCAAGGTATTCTTATGAAATCATTTTATTATCTCAAGATATTTGTAAAGTCTGAATTAACCTTATCAGTACCCATCACAGATTTAAATTATTATATTGTATGACCATATGCTCCAATGCTGGTACACACTGGAGGTAAAGGGGGTTTATTAATAATTACACTGTAATAATTGAGAGATGCTGGAACTGTATTAGGTAAACCAAAACATTTGATCACTTCAGTATGATATCATTCCCCCATTTGGTCTTAATCTTTTTATAACAAAGAAAACTCAAGTTTATCTTATTCAATAAAAGCAAAAATAAAAATAAAACAGTAAGCCGGGCTTGGTGGCTCAGCCTGTAATCCTGCACCTTTGGGAGGCTGAGGTGAGTGGATTGCCTGAGCCCGCAGGTTCGAGACTTGCCTGGGCAGCGAGACCTCATCTCTACAATAAATCAAAAAATCAGCCAGGCGTGGTAGTGCATGCCTGTAATTCCAGCTACTTGGAAGGCTGAGGCAGAAGGATCGCCAGGGCCCAGCAGGTCGAGGCTGCGACCACTGCACTCCAGTCTGGGCGACAGAGTGAGACTCCAACTCAAAAAAATAAAATAAAATAAAAAATAAATAAATAAAACAGTATATGCTAGCAGCAAAAAAACTGAAATATATAAAACAGAAAATAAAAGTAGTACCCTTTATAACCCCTGAAATCACACTTCCCTGAGATAACTTCCATTAACAGTCTTTTTTCTAGTCTTTTTCCATGTGGAAATGACAGAATCCCATAACACTATTACTCAGGGTCAGATAAATGGATATCAGGTGACCAAAAATAATAAATGTATATCCTATACATAGAGTTCACATGGGTCCTACCCTCTCCTGCACTCCTGGGGTACAACATGTGGTTTGGGTCCAGACCACTGGTTGTATCACTTTCTTCCTGGTCACAATGTCGGTTCAAGGTGGTCACATGACTCTTTTAGAGCCAATGAGATGCAAATAAACTTTTACTCAGACTTCTAGGACAGAAAACTAGCTCATCTCAAATGTATTGAAGCTAAGTGGACCTAAGGTCTTGACATGCACTGTCCAAAATGCCACATGTAGTTATTGAGCACCTGAAATGTGACCAGTACAAGCTGAAATGTAATGTAAGTATAAATGATACACTGGGTTTCAAATACTTAGTATGAAAAAGATCTCACTAATAATTTTTATGTTGATTACATGTTGAAGTGATAGTACACATGGTTCACATTATAACTCTATTGGACAGCACTGGTTGAAAACATTTGAACCCCTAATAAAGCCAAGCCTGAAGGTAGCCCTACCCATGGATATGTAAACTAGTAAATACCTATTTTGCTTAAGCAAGTTCTGACTGGGCTTTCTAGCACTCACAACTGAGAGTCCTAACTGATACAATGTGTATGTAAAATCATATCATACATTCAAGATACTACTTTTTTCATCGAACAACCAGTCATGGGTACTTGTCCATGCCAGTACCCTAATAGTAGCATGGCCAAATCTGCACAAAGTACTCCATATGTGAACAAATCAACTTTTATCTCTCTGTTAACACCATTGAAGCATCCAGAGTAGGGCATCAGTTTTCTTTCAGGTTTTCCAGAGTCAATAGTCTTTCTTCTCATGACTTTTGTACGTACTTTACGTTCTGCCTGGAACATGCTTTCCAATTTCATTTGCTGGGTTCCCTCTCATTACTCAGGTCTTAATTTAAACGCCACCTCCACAGGGAAATTTCCTGACCACACAACTTAGAGTAGGTCACCTCATAGCACCTCATCTTCTGTATATGGCATGGACCAAAATATGTATTAATTTCTTTAGATGACTGTTTAACATCTACCTTCTCCTTCCCCTCCATACCATACACTGCAGCAATGTAGAAGCCATATTATATATGTGGTTCACCCTTTTATCCCCAGAATCTGGAACAGTGCCTAACACATAGTAAATGCCCAATAAACATCTGCTGAATACCAGGAATGAGTGTTAAAGAGTGCAGGAGTAGGAGGAAGATCAGGAGTAGGTAAAGTAACATGGTAAGGAAACCTGGATAATTCAGTGAACCAAGCCACTGATAAGCATGGATTAACACTATTTAGAAGAACCAAAAAGAAAAGAAGGATGAGGATTGATAGCTGAAGAGCAGGTCTGAAGTGGAAAGATTTGAACAGTTAGTGGCTCCCTGAACCTTCTTCGAGGCATAAACGTAAATGATCAGAGATGCAAATGGTGAGACTGGCAGTTCAAAAGCATTTCTGAACTTCACACAAAATTCTGCCCGAGGTTTTGTTTTCTGTTAGTGATGGTCTTATTGGGTTCATTCTTATTACCTGAATACAATGATATGTGAGAATCTGGAGCCCACTCTAGGAGTTTTCATCTGACTCTGCTCAAAGGCAAGTTCATACTCTTTGACCTCTGTTTTGTGGAACTTCTCATGAGCCTGGTTGAAATGCTGCCCTGTTCATATCCAAACCAGTCTTTCTTAGCTTCATCAAATATTTAGAATGCCTTCTATTTTCCTGTTCATGTTCTTGTTCTCACAAGGGATCTTTCCCACTACCCTGTTTGCTTTCCTCAGCTTACTTTACACCTCTGTGGAAGCAGGAAGATTTTTCACTGAAATCCTTTAGGATTAATATGTGAGTCTCTTAATTATTCCTCTGTAGATGAGGCCTCTTTTAGATGATATGTTTTAATGCGATATGTATTTTTAATTCATTAATTTTATCATGGAAACCTTGATTGATACAAAGAATTCATGAACAAAGCACCCAATTTGAGATCTAGAATATTTTCTTGGAAGCTCTCTGTGTACCCCTCCCTGGTTTCACTTCATTTTTTAAAGAATGCAAACCACTTTATTAGGGAACTTCAGAATTTGGGATTAGAAGAGCGAGAACCTTAGAATTTAGAATTGTGGTGCTGTCCACCAGGCAGGTGCTGACGAGTCTCAGGAAGGTGAGAGAGGCACCATCTCTCAGAGGAAGGAGGAAAATACTTAGTCCTTTTTCATCTTATTATTTTTCTTTTCTTCCCCCTCTTTGATCTCTCTTCTTTCCTTCTTTTAAAAGAATTACCACACCTCCTCGATGCTGAAAGGAATGAGGAAGTCTACAGAGCGCCATGATCCTGTCTCCTTCCTTTTCTAGCAAATGGTTTTCAATAGGGCTTGCCAGGTATTTTTCCTTAACAGAATCAAGCATGCACTGGAAAAGTAAACACCAGGATCATAGAACTGGCAGCTATTGATTTATTATGTAAATACAAAGATTCTACAGCTGGAAAAGACCTTAGAGATAATTAAATCTAATCTTCTTGTTGTAAACCTGAGAACCAAGGCACAGGATTTGCCTGAGGTCATGTCTTCAGTTTCCAAATCACCATTTATATTTCCAATTATTCAACTGCCATTATTGATACATTTTCAATATTGATAATTCAATCACATTATTGATCCTACTTTAGTCTGAGTTAACTAGGCTACCTAGAGTATTAGTATTTTTGTTGAGCAACAATAATAAAAAGTGATCTTGAGCCATTCATAAAAGCTATACTCACCTTAATGCAAAACGCTTCGTTTTATTTATAGCAGCACTTATGTTATCAATCAAAAGACATTAAATATTCTATCACAGGTTTTTGATACCCTGACATTCTTTGACTCTTATGTTATTTCTACTTCCAACAAAATATATAATTGAGCTGAATCTTTAAAAATACAGATACTTCAGGGATCTTTTAAATGGTGAGAGTGAAAGTAATTAAGTTCTTTGTCATATTAGGAACCTACAGATGGCTACCATTCAGTAAGTTAACCAAAAGACCCAAATGCCCACCAAGTGCCCAATACTATTCCAGACATTCTTCTTTCTTATACATCTTCTTCAAGGTAAATTTGTTTAAAATTTTAGATTTTCAAGAATCCTTGTATGTACAGTGTATATATTCGCTTGCTTATTTATTTTATTCAATAAATTTTATTTCTGTTATCCTCAAAGCACTATGCTAGGCACCGTTGGGGAGTGGAATCAACTCTTATAGAGCAAACCATCAAGAAAGAGAGGAAAATGTTTACATAAATAACTACAATATGTGGCCTAAGAGTGATCATAAACACAAATGCTCACAGAAGCCAGGCAGTCCATGTAAATGCACGAAACAAGTTGAGCATAAAGCAACAGGGAATGGGAGAATTATGGGAAGCTGTAAAATGAATATTCCCTCTAAAGAAAAAAATGGATGAAGAAAAAAGGAATTTGAATAGATGGAGGAAGTGAGAAAGAGAAAGTCAGGAGAAGAGAGCATGAAGAAAGAAGGGGGAAAGATAGAGTAGAGAGAAAGAGAGAGAAAAGGATAAAAGGAAGAGAGAGAGAGAGAGAACTGGGACTGAGCCTTGAGGAACTCAACATTGAGAGGTCAAATAGAAGAGGAAAACAAGCAGAGTATGATGTCTCCAAAACCACAATGAGTGTACGTTTCAAGATGGAGAAGATGGCCAACTGTCTCAGATTTTACTGAAAGTATCTACTGGATTTGACACCACTGAGGTAAGTGATAACTTGACAAGCACAGTTTCTGCAGTGTGGTAGAGCTAGAGGCCAGGCTAAGTGTACTGAAGAATAGATGGAAGGCAGAGAAGTAGAGACATAGCATGAAGCCAACTCTTTCAAGAAGTTTTACTGCAAAGGGAAGCAAAGAAATGGAGCAGTGGTTAGAGTTGGACAAGGAATTAAGGAAAAGGTGGTTTTTAAAAAGATGGTTGATATCACCAAGTTTGTCTACTTATGGGGATGATCCAGAAAAGAGAGAGTGATTGATGGCACTGGAGAAGGATGCCAAAGAAGCCTGTCCTAAGCAAGGGAAATATAATCCAGATGCACATACAAAGAGTGGTCTTTGATCTAAGGAGAGACACTTCTTCCATCACACTGTAGAGAAGAGGGGAAAGAGGTGTAGATGTCAGCATGGAGACAATTTTAGTAGTGAAAGCATGAGGGAGTTCCCATCTGATGGCTTCTATTTTCTGCATAAAATAGGGCAGACAACACTTGAGATTAAACAGGGAGGGCAAGTGAGAGATTTTCAGGGAGGAGGTAAGGCATGAAATAATTCCCTTGGGACCATGAAAGCAATCCCACTAGAAACATATGGTAGGAAGTGTGAAACATCCAGTTATAAGTTGGAACTACAAATTTAAGGCATAACTGTCAACTGTTTTTTAAACTTCATCCAGCAAAGTCCAGCTGCTCAACAGGGCATGGAGAAGTTGTGAGTTGCTCATGGATCTTGAAAAAAAATGCAGATTCTGAATCTGAGCTCATGGGTGGTGTCTCTGCTACTGAATTGTTGGAACACACTCTGAGTGGCAAGCACTAGAGCCCTTTGCCTTTGCCATTCTCTTCTAAAGTACTTCAGTAGGGAATATAGTAGATCTATCACCTTCAAGTCTTAAAAAAGGAAGAAGGGCATGGAGAAAGCAGATGGCTTGGTTTATCCCACTGTGGCTGTATTAGAAAATTATTTCCTTATCCTTCTTCTTATTTGCAGTTCCAGCTTTGGCAGCCTCATACAATCTCCCAGCTTAACCACCAACTTTATGAGATGTCATGACTTCTTTCTTAGATCCAAATGTCCAATGAACACATCCCCTTTGAGTGTCCCGTGAGCAACTCAGACAATAAATTGCCACCTATAGTTGCCTCTCCTTGATGTTTCAATTCTTTGACTCTTCTCATTCTCATTGGCCTCCACATTTAATAAGTTGTTAAGCCCACTGATTTATCCCTAAGATATTAGTAGCTTCTGTGAATGCAAATTAGAACTACACCAAGATACCTTTCCCCTTATCAGATAGGCAAGAATCCAAAAGTGTGACAATATACTGTGCTGGTATGAAGATGAAGAAACAGAGACTTGCATGGATTGCTGATGAGAATGCAAAATGCTACAACCCCTGTGGGATGTTTTTGTTTTTGTTTTGCAATGTTTAGAAAAATCACCTATGCCTTAACTCTTTAAGCTAGGAATCTATCCCAAAGACACACCAGCAACATATATAATACATGCACAGGGCTATTCACTAAAACAGAATTTTTAATAGCAAATGACTGAAAACAACCCCTAAATGACCATCAATAGGGGACTGGTTGAATACAGTACTGTACATTTATATAACGGAGAATTATGCAGACATAGAAAAGAGTAAGGAAAATCTCTATATATGGATATGAAGGAATTTAAGTGAATATGTAACATGCAGAGGAATGTACATAGTATGCTACTTTTTGAATAAAAATGATGAAGATAAATACATATACACATATGCTTATATTTTTAGAAAGAAGAAATGAAAAGATCAGCTAAAAACTAACAAAATGGGTTGCCTATAGGAGAAAGGAAAGAACAATAAGAAGGAGATTTGGATGGAGGCTGGATCTCTCTGAATGTACCACATTTTGTACTTTAAACATTAAAAGCATGTAAATGTTTTACCTAATTAAAAAACAAAAGTAAGCTAGGCTCAGTGGCTCAGCCTGTAATCTCGTGCTTTGGGAGGCTGAGGTGAGTGGATTGCCTGAGCCCGCGGGTTTGAGACCCGCCTAGGCAACTTGGTGAGACCTCATCTCTACAGTAAATCAAAAAAATCAGCCGGGCATGGTAGCACATGCCTGTAATTCCTGCTACTCGGAAGGCTGAGGCGGATGGATCACCGGAGCCCAGCAGGTCGAGGCTGCGGTGGCCAGGAGCGGCTACTGCACTCCAGTCTGGGCGACAGAGTGAGACTCCAACTCAAAAAAAAAAAAGTAAAGACAGGCATGGTGGCACATGCCTGTAGTCCCAGCTACTCAGGAGACTGAGATGGGAGGGTTGCTTAAGCTTAGGAGTTCAAGTCCAGCCTGAGCAAGATAGCAAGACTTGTCTCTACAACAAACAAATGAATACGAAATTTCAAAATAAAATTAAATAGAAAAGAAACAAAGTAATCCATAAAGATCAAAACAATTTGAAATCTTCAATGGCTTCCCACTACCTATTCTGAGTCCAAGCTCCTAAACCTGGATTGATGCTCTTTTTAGTCTGCCCAACCTAACATTTCCATCTCACCTCTGGGTGCCTCTTACTCCATCTATCTCCTCACGTACAAACTATTAACATTATTTGGGTACCCAGTTTATTTCACCAGCTAGAGCATTACATTTTGAGGATGGAATCCATCTCTGATTTATTTTGGAAACTTTCAAAGCTCAATCTCTAAAATTAGTGTAACATAAATTGGTAACAATTAAGGTATCACATCTGAAAGTCATTGGCTGAAAATTTTATATTTATTTTAAAGAATTCAAGTCAAGGAGCTATAGCTCCTTGATAATACATAAAATAGCTGGCTAAACAGTAACTTTCTATAAAACAAAGAAAATAATTGAAACAATTCCATTCATCAATGGATGACTAGATAAACAAAACGTGGTATATACATACAATGAAATATTATTCATCTTTTAAAAGGAAGGAAATTCTGACACATGCTGAAACAGGGATGAACCTTGAACACATTATGTTGAGTGAAATAAGTCAGTCACAAAAGGACAAATATAGCATGATTCTTATATGAAGTACATAGAGTAATCAAATTCATACAGACAGAAAGTAGAATGGTGATTGTCAGGGTTGGGGGGAGGTAGAAGGAGGGAGCTATTATTTAATAAGAACAGAGTTTCAACTTAGCAAGATTTTTTTTTTAAGTTCTGGAGAAGAATGGTGGTGGTTTGCACAATGTGAAAGTATTTAATGCCCCTGGATGCACACTTAAAAATGGCTAAAATGGTAAATTTTATGTCTTATACATTTTACTACCTTTTTAAAAAACAAATAAACAAGGAAAATGAGCCATTTGGGAATATCTTTTAATGCTGACTCCTTCTATTGATATAACAAAGCTTTAACCAAGACTATTCTCTTCCATAGCCATTAAGGATCACCTAGGAAAGAAAGAGTTGGTTTCTTGCTTAGAACATGGGACCACATGCTCCTTCACAAGAGTATTTCCAACAGAAATATTCTACTTTGGGACCACTTTACACCCCAGGCATTGTATAACCAGGAGGTACATGCATGTGATTAATTTAAAAGGTGTTCCTAAGATTCTAATATTTGTCCTAATCAAAGCTTTGTATTGGCATTGATTCATGATATTTGCATTTGTGCTTCTGAGTAGAATGCGCTATCCCATGCATGCCTTCCCCTCCATTCCCACAGGAAAAATCACTATACTGTAAGTGACTATCACTTGGGAAGAATTTGCCTTTGACTCTGTTTTAAAACTCTGCCTTTTGCACTACGTTAATATGAGATGTAAATAATAGGGCAAACATTGTGAATGGAGATAGGAAGTATGTGGGTACTTCCTGCACTTTCAGATCAATTGTTTGTAAATCTAAAGTGCTCTCAAAACATAAAGTCTATTAATTAACAAAATAAAACTCTGCATCATAAATTCTTTGAGTTGTTGTTATAGCAAATGGTCTTATCGGTCCATATAAGCAAACACAATGCTTTCTTTACAAGGAAATATGTTTTTGTTTAAACATGCAATATATCCAGCCAGAAATTGAAGGCATATTGTGCTAGTCACCATTCTAACCATGTTTGAACACTATGTGAGGAAAAGAGGAAAAATCATTAAAATCTAATCCCCTAGTTTCTTCTCCTGACAACATTGGAAACCCCCACATTTCCAACACATGGTTTTATATCCCTCTTCTACTTAGAAAGTATAGAGAGACGCATTGAAGTCTTGGATCATAAAGGCAATTAAATACTGAAAGAAGGAGGTAATTGAAATGCCCTTCTAAGTATTTAAAATGTGGATAGCAAGCTTGCACTTTTAGCTATTATAATGGAGAAGCTGGTAGCAAACTAACCCTCCTGCTAAGAACATCTATAAAAGCTGGACAAAATACCACATATAGACATTCACAGATAGAAACACACACACAAATATGCACACACACACAAACACACACACACACGCCAGTTGCCTGACATTTAAGGGGCCAAGATTCCAGAGGGCAGAAACATTCACTGAAGGGCACCCCTCTGGCCAGGGTCATATTTTTCCTAAGGATGGTTGATAAAAGAAAAGGCAGAATATAGAAGCCAAATATAAATCAGTATCCTAGAGACTGAGGTAGTCTTAGTGGGCTGGAAAGACAAAAATTGGGATTCAGGGGCCACTGAGGAAGAGGGGCTTGTTAACACCATGCTCATTTTAGTGTTTTATAAATGTTTGAGAAATGAATGAATGAATGAGGGAATGATTAAGTGAATAATCTGCCAAGTCTTCTTGAAATATTCTCCTGCTATACATACTTTCATAGTAAAAAAAAAAAAAAAAAAGAAAAAGAAAGAGGACGAAAATGGGGAGAATGAGAGGAAGAAGGAATGGGATAAAAGAGAGGAAGAGGGAGGAAAAGAAGGAAAAGGAGGAAGAAGAAGAAGACTAGCAATGAATTGCCACCAATAATAACAGCATTCGACTCTAGAATGTACAAAAAACAGGCATCCATCACAGTGCCCAGGCTGCAGTAGCCCCTCTTGCTGTTGACCCTTTGGAACCCAGGATGCTTTGGCCCTTAAACTTGGTGCAAAGTTCAGCCTTCCATTTTGTCCTCTGAGGCAATTGCGTTACGTAACTGGGACTCTACCCAGAGAGGGGAACCTAAGATGACAGACCAGGTGACACATCTACAAAGACTGCACAGGGCCTGCCCAGGAGGTTCCATGACAGAGTAGAAGGGCATGCACTAGACATCCTATGCAGGGCATCAGCTCATCCTCAGACTCCCCAGAACTGATGTGGCACTGGATGTGTAGAATATTAAAGGTTCTCTTGCAGCTGAACTATCTTGGCAAAACCTGTTTTTACTAACTCCAGATATACTGGTTTCTACTTCTATTCTAGAGTCAGTGATAAATCCCCAAGAACTCATTAGTCGTTTCTAGCACACTAAAAAGTAAAGAAAGCCTTGATTTTGCTGATTGCAGAGGCTACATAAATTTTTAACTGATTATTAAGAAACAAATGCCAACCTTTGCAGAAAAACACATTCTCTCTGTCTCTGACTGAAAACCAAGGAGGTCTTCAGGGTCGTCCCTTTGTCACAGCCCAGGTGGTTTCACCCCAGCCTGTGAGAGCCGGGTCCAAGCTGGCAGCTGTTTGCAAGGGCAGGTTACTCGTCAGCAGAGGTCCCACATCTCTGAGCAGAAGGACATGGCCCTTGAGAGTCAAAACCCGCACAGAGAACACTGGCCTTCCTAGAGGCTGACTACAGCACTGGCTTGGAGCATTTTACAAAGTCACAAAACCATGGACTTGGGAGACAATCAGACTTGAGTTTGAATTCCAGCTCCTTCACTTACCAGCTATGTGACCCAGAGCAAGCTGCTTCATAGCTCTTAGTCCAAGTTTCCTCATTTGTGAAATGGGATAATAATAGTATCCACCACTCAGGGTTGTGGTAAGGACTAAACAGATAATGTACAGGAAGGATTCAGCAAAGCACTTGGGACACAAGTCAGTCTCAGTAAATTGCATCTATTCTTACTATTTTTTAGGAATCATGTTCTCAGCTTTCAATTTATTCTCTACTGTTACCACTGAGAGAGAAAATAAACATTGAGGCTAGGGAGGCTGAAATAAAAATTATAACAGCTAATCTTTAGGGGCACTTCCATGTTTTATTTCAGTCCTCAAACAACATTTCAGCAGGTACTACCACAAACCCTGTTTCACAAAGGGGTATCTGTGACCAAAAGAAGTAAAGCAACCTACTTTGGGGAAAGGATAAAGAGGGAAAGAAATAACTTGGTAGGCTGAATAGGGGTGGGGTCAGAGAGACTTTAGAAAAATTGTGGCAGAAAGGAAAGAGAATATGAAGTATCTCTGTGAGTTATGAATGGGCTCCATCAACGTTCTTTCAGAGATGCAAGTAAAGATTGAAACTCCTTTTTAATTAGCTCCATCACTGTTTTGAGACCGCCTAAGTTCAGAGGGCACAGTTAAGTAGGAGGGAAGTACTTTCACCAGAATCGTGAGCTGGTTCCCTACAACAGCAAACATTCATGTTAGAACCAACCACAAGAATGAGCTCACAGCATTCAGTGCTGCGTCCTGCAATGCAGGGCACATCCCAAAAGGGGAGAAGAGGCAGCGAAGGCCTCCAGCTGCTCAGCTACACTTAACCACAGTCATCCACCCCCAAGTTTCTCCCGGGACACAGTTCCTTTTTGTTCTTTCATTTTTGTCCTCTCTTTAATAATGAACGTGTGACTCAGAGGTTTAATGAGTTACCAGGAGAAGTTAACCAGAAGGGAAGCCCATTGAGTAAAGGCATAATTAAAATTGCAAACGGACAGAGGAATACAATCATTGTGGGAGATGGAGAGTCCAGGAATGACTCACAGGCTAGGCTGGTTAGAAAAGGGCCTCTGGGAGTTCAATTATTTCTGGTGAAGATCCTGAAACTGAAGGAAAATTTTGGAGCCCTTCTACAGTTGAGAGACATAGAGAGGCCACCTGGGACCTCTCTCCTTTCCCTCCTGAGTGATTTAGACTCCCAGCCAGGAGTCACTTCCAGCAGAAGTTGAACAGGGAAGGCTGAATTCACCAGGGGAGTCATTACCCCTTTGGTGTTAACACCACGAGGCTCTAATGTCAATTACTTCCTGGTTTAGATACGTTTCCTGCAGCAAATTATAACAGTTAGGAGATGGGAAAAGCCAAGGCAGCATCACACTGGACTTTCGCTGTTTAGCCCAAACCTGGAAATATTTTGCTTCTGTTGAGGCCTGGCTGGGAGAAAGACTAAGCATGCACTGGGGACAGGGTCGTTGTAGGTAACAGAAAATCCACATGCTAACTTGCAGCCATTGATCTGCTTTGTGTATGGTCAGAATTAGAAATGAAACAGTCAGGGAAGCTGTGATTTCTTAGGAGAAATGCAGGCTGATCCTAAGCAAGAAATATGATACTCCCTAGGTCGGGGTCTCTGTAAAGCAACAGTCAACAGAAAGTACCTTCTGCCCATGAATCTATTCCCAGAGTTTCTGTAACAAAAGCCATGATTTTGGAGCAGCAGTACAAATTAATCCCAAATATTAGGTGATCTAAATATTATGACTTACTGTCTTATCCCCATACGAGTGTCTTAATGTTTGAAGAGGGCCAAGGCTACCCTCTCCTTCCTCCTAGAATGCAGACGCAATCACTGCAGCGAAGTGGAGAAGCAGGCGTGACTCAAAAACATTTCCACTAATGGTAATAAAAAGAGCTATGAACCCAAAAGTTAGGTGTGGAGCTTGAAATTCATTTTTAGTTTTTGTTTGAATATAAATTCATATGGTTTTTGAGCAGTACTGGGAACAAATTTTTAAAGCTACAATACAAACCATGGAGAAGAAGGAATTGGTAGGAATTGCTTTCAGGTTGTGTTCATTTAAATAATTCCTCTAAACTCCTTCCTCTATACTCAGGGCAGAGAACGAGTGAATCACTTGGGTGGTCTAAAAGGCCTTACAAGGGGTGGGAAGGGAGTCTAAGATTTTCTTTTAGTCAAAATTGTATATTTATTTTGTAAGAGAAATATATATGCAAATATATATTTGAAAGTGAAATTAATATATGAAATGAATTACATTAGCATGAAAGAACTTGGTGATTTATTTTTCATCTTTACTCAATAACTTCGGGGCAGTTATTTATATTTTTACCATACTTTCTAAAAATCTACCTCCCACTAGTAAGCCATGATAAACAAAAGTTAAAAGAACTGTTCTGAGTCCCAAGAAAATTTAAAGTTTTGCCAGAATAATCTTTATGCAAATAATTAAAAATTCATTTCATCAAATAAAGTAGAATAAAATTCAATATTGTTACTATATTAATCCTGATCCAATCCCAAAACATTCATGAGTTCCCTCAGACACTGCTAAACAAGTAGATGTTAGTTTTTCACAATAATTTTCAATAAATATAAAACATATTCAGCACAGCCCTAGGCTGACACAGTGGAGCTAAACCACTTGGGGTCAAGACCTGGCTTGCACATAAATAGCAAGTAAATTAACCTTTCTGAGCCAACCTTTGTGTTCCAGTCTATCTAAAGGCATCTGGGAGAACTTCATCATGCAAGGACAGACTGGGCAGAAGAAAATAACAAGAGAAGTTCAAAATGCAATGACCCTTATTGTCTAGATTGGACACAGAAAGAAAGCTCAGAACTCTAGTGGAAGGAGGATGACTTCAGAAGGGTTTGTTCATAGTCTAGATCTATTCTTAGCTAAAGGATAAGATGAATACCTAAAAGGTTATAATGCAATCCAAAAATCCTCCCAGATGTAGCCAACTCTCAGACTGAATCACTCCTTGAGTCAGGGCAGGACATGGCACCAGTTTCTGTCTTTAAACAATAAGTTACCTGAGTCAGAGCCTATTTCAAAAACCTAAAACTGATCTACATCTGGCATTTCCAGGGCGAACCAATTCACCCACATGCAATCAACCACAGGTGAGTTTTTCTTCTATTCATAAGCATCCTGGAAATAGGCCAGAACACATAGAAGAGGCAACATGGAACCACGGAAATGTCACATATAGATTCCTGAAAAACTATAAACTAGCTCTGAGACCTTGAAAGATTATTCAACTTCTCTAAACATAAAATGTCTTGTCTATAGCACAGGTGGCATAGAAGACTGCCCATTTTGAGCGGAACTCAGACCAAGAAAGAGCTATAGCAGCTCCAGGATACAATATAAGCAACCCTGCCACTTGGGCAATGTGACCAGGTAAACCCCAAGGGCTAATGGTGGTAGTGGTGGATGAAGGTGCTGTGTGGTGCCTTGGGCATTCTCTAAGAGAATTTCAGTGCAGACCCTGAGAGTTCTGGAGCAAGGCCATGCCATCTTCATTGAAGGACTATGTACCATTCTAAAAACAGCTTCTGGTTGTTACTGGACCTTGGTGGAAAATGAGCATCTGGCCATGGGACAGCAAGCAACCATATGGGTAGAGCCACAAATCTCGAGCTAAGTACTGTTAGACCCAGCAGATCAAAAGGTCCGGAGGGCCCAGCAACAAGCCATCATGAAATAGAGGTGGTATACCCCAGGTTTCACATGAGCAGGGCCAGAAGGCACAAATAAGCTGCACAAGCAGATTACCAGGTCTCACCACTGTTGCAGTAACCCTTCCCCTTTAGATCACAGCTATGAACTCAACAGGGCAGGCTGTATGCCTGGATGTTAGAGAAGAAAAAAAAATTTCAGGGTTGGCTTGGTCCACAGATAGGTCAACTTGCTAGGTGGGTATGAGTCAAAAAGACATTGCTGCTGTATTCCAGCTCCTAAATGCAGTGCGAGGAATCCTCTAAGTAGCATTCCTGACACACACTTCATGTGAAGAGAAAAGTGGCCTGTGGTAAAGACAGATAAAGACAGGCTCACGGACAGTACTAAAATGCTTGGCTGGTAGGTCAGGGACTTGGATGAAACAAGACTGGAAGACCAGGGAGAAGGAGGTGTGTCCAAGGGCATATGGATGGACCTGTGGACATGGGCACCAAATGTAGGAGTTCTGTAGTACGTGTTAAGGCCCAGCAGTGAGTACTAACTATGGAAGAGTTACTCAACAACCACAGAACGGTAGACTTCAGCTGGCCTCTGTCCTTCGCCATCCCAGGATATGTGCGATGACTCATGAATGGAGCAGCCATGATGACAGGGACAGAGGTTACCCATGGGCCCAATAGCACATGCTCCCACCTGCCAAGACTGATCTAGCCCCTGCTGTTGCTGAGTGTTCAACCTGCCAGCCACAAAGGTTAACACTGAGCCCCTGATGTGGCACCATCCTTAGAGGAGACCAACTGGCTTGTTGGTGACAAGTTGATTTACTTCCCCCCTGAAAAGGCAATATTTCATCCTGATTAGAGTTGACAAACATTCCAGGTGTGGATTTATCTTTCTTGCCTGTAGGCCTCAGTCACCACTGCTAACCAAAAACTCCAAAAAAGAGCTTCAGCTGAGAGTATGATTCTACATAAATTTGCTTCAAAGAAAACCTCTTTACGGCAAAGAAGGCGCAGGTAGGCACAGGACCATGTGATCCACTGGTCCTGCTACTTACCATACCATTCAGACACCACTAGCTTGACAGAGCATTGGAACAACCTCTTAAAAGCTTAATTGAAGTTTGAACATAGCACCCTGCACAGGTCCTTCAGGAAGTAGTATATACTTTAAACCAAGAGCCATGATATGGGCTGGTTCCTGATGAATAGAATACATAGGCCTTGGAACCAAGATTGGGAGATCAAGTAGGAGTGGGCCCATTCACTATTACTCCCCACATCACTTGGGGGAATTTGCACTACCTACATGCAATACTTTAGGCTCTGTGGGACTAGAGATGCTTCCACCATGAAGCATAGCTTTTGCTAAGATTAAAACTGTAGCTGCAGCCTGCCAGGTTACTTTAGGTTCCTCATTCTAAGAGTAGGTATAAAAGAAACTCAGTTGTCTGACTGCGAGCATCATGAGGAAGTAGAGGTGTTGCTGCATAATGGAGTATGTTATAGACAAGGAATAAGTACATATGATACATGTGACAGGTCATCTATAAGGGTGTTTCCTAGTACTTCAATACCCAGTTTTAACTGTAAACTGGCAAGTACAACCACCACAGTGAGATCAGGGCATAGTAACCAGGGACTCAGATCCCTCAAGATGAAAGTCTAGGCCACACCACTACACTAGTCACCCAGATTAGCAGAAATGCTAGTCAACAGGGGAGATTTTAGAAAGGATAGCAGACAGAGAAGATGATGAGTATCATTTATGGTCTCAGAACCAACTGCAACAATGGGGACTGTAGTTTGTGTCACTAACCCAAAAATTCTGACCAGGAAGAAACCTGAAGAAGTTCTGAGAAGATGGAATGGAATAAGCTTAAAGAGAGAAACAAGTGGCTGTGACTGGTACACGGAGTGGACGGTGGCAGACCCAATTGGTATCCCACTCAGAGCCCCACTTACCAGGCAGGTGTGCACCTCATCCTGCTGCTGCAGGTGTTGCCTTCTTATGGCTCACACCTGCATCCTTCTCTGGAGGATTCCCCTTAGCAGATGGGAGCTACCTTACCTAGAGATATCTGAGAAGTCTGTATCTCTCACACTTTTCCCAAGTGATACCTGTAACTGACAAATACAGGGGAATAAAAGTTCAATGTCCTTGCCTCAAGGCAGGATAACCTTTGTGGAACAACTCATACTCTGGATTAGGCTGAAGCCTGACTTCTCCTGAAACCACATTTTTTCCTAGTTTCTCCCATCTTATACTGCTTATCTCGCTCTGTTAGGAGTTTATCCTAAAAACAATCCCTAAATAAATATCTTGCACAAGCTTCCCATCAGGCTATGTTTCTAGGTGCCCAACCTAATAAAATCCCCCAGTATTTATTGTTGTTTATCTACTGTCATTTACAATTCCATGCTAAAGGCATATGAGAGTCTGGGGTGGTGTCTTAGCTGATAACCACTCTCCTGCCCCTCCACTGTGGGCAGAAAACACTTACCTGTGGCATATTGTACTTTCCAAACATGACTGCAACACTATCTCCCATCCCTCAGGCACCTTTTATAATGTGACCTTCACTCCCATCCATGGGGAGTCAGGATCCATGTCTCTTCCCCTTGAAAGTGGGAAGGCTTTTGTCACTGTTCCAACCAATAGGGAGTGGTAGAAGTGATGGTATATAACCTCCAAGCCTGGCCATAAAAAACAAGATATCTTCACTTGGTTTTCTGGAGCAATTGTGCTGAAGTTCTAACCTTCCTTGTAAGCTATCTGACAACTCTAAAAGCTACCAAGTCATGTGGAAACTCAAACGAGCTCACTTAGAGACTACATGGAGAAGCCCATGAAACACCTCTGACATGCCAGCACCAGCCATCATCTGACTGTAACTGCATGAGGGACCCTGAGCCTGAACCACCCAGCTAAACCCTTCCTGAGTCCTTGACCCACAGGAACCATGAGAGACAATAAAACCATTTCTATTGTTTTAAGCCACTGTGTTTCAGGGAAATTTTTTCCATAGCAATAGTAACCAGGACAACCAAGGATGCTGAACTTAAGTTACAATATATGCTTTGGCCAATAGGATTTTCACTGTGTACATCTGCCATCATCATGAGAAAAGCATATCTTGGGTACAACATGTTTCTTGTATGTGTACCATATCAATGATGTGTGCACCAGACCTGAACAAAACCTACAACTGGTGCCAGCCCAGCTCAGATCAGCCAAACCTTAGTCAGCCAGCTTGCAGATGCATAAATGAGAAATTAATGTTAATAGTTGCATGCTGGCTGGGCTCTTTGGCTCAGCCTGTAATCCCAGCACTTTGGGAGGCCAAGGTGAGAGGATTGCCTGAGACAGCGGGTTCGAGACCAGCCCGGGCAACTTGGCGAGACCTCTTCTCTACAATAAATCAAAAATTAGCCAGGTGTGGTAGCACATGCCTGTAATTTTGGCTACTAGGAAGGCTGAGGAAGAAGGATCACTGGAGCCTAGCAGGTCGACACTGGAGTGGCCATGAATGTGCCACTGCACTCCACCCTGGGTAATGGAGTGAGAATCCAACTCAAAAAAAAAAAAAAAAAAGAAATAGTTGTGTGTTATTTCAGTTGCATGGGCTATGTTGTTGTTATGCAGCTTTATGGTGATAGTGGATACTAGGAGAAATATGAAAGCAAAAGAAAACATTCCCTGATCCCAAGAATAGTGTACTTCATAATTTGTAATTAAGTGAGCTTTATGCTTATTATCAATAAAAATAATGAAAATAGCAACACTTTTCAATAGCATCTCTACCCTGAAATATAATATCCCTCTCCTCTCTTTCCAGTTAAATCCCATCTGTAATACTGGTTCCTTTTCTGAGGTCCTAAATACATATGACAAATGACCTCACAGGCTTTCCTTAATCCGCCTCCACAGAATGAATGCTGTCAAGTGCCTCGAGCACCTCAAAAGGAAGACAATGGATAGACAGAATATGTTGTTTCCAGCAAACATTAGCTAGAATTAGAGGCACCATTAGCCAAGAATTAATATACAAGTCCCTCAAGGTAAGAGATCAGGGAATCCCATCAAAAAGTGGAAGGGGTATTGATTCACCAAAGCAGTATATTGGGTTATAAGTTTAAAAAAAGCATCATGAGAGTCATTTAAGCCAGGAATACAGGAAAATCAACTTCAATCCAAAAGGGTAAAGGACAATAAATATTTACTCCTAGACTCTCAGGACCAAAGTGAGGAGCCAGGAAAACAGAGGAGCCAGGCCCAGTTCTCCAAACCTCAAACCAGGGCTTATCCAGGTTGGTCTTGGCCTAAAGAGTTTGGCTTTCCTAGGTTCAGTGGTTTGAAAACCATTCATAGTATACAAAGAAAAATTATGACTCAGTGTGTTTTAAAATATAATGCAAGTTGATTGGGAAAAGAAAGGAAATTTCATACCAAATTACCCCCACAATTTATATTTTTATTTTAATGTTAATTTCACAAAACACTTGTCATTTGTGAACTTACTAAGTACTCCCCAGGGCTTCACTAGATATGAAAGTTATTGTACAGGCCAGGTATGGTACCTGTAATTACAGCATTTTGGAAGACTGAGGTGGGAGGATTGCTTGAGCCCAGGAGTTCAAGACCAGCCTGGGCAACATAATGAGACCTCAACTCTACAAAAAAATCAAAAATATAAGCTGGGTGTGGTGGTGTACACCTGTAATCCCAGCTACACTGGAGGCTGAGACAAAAGGATTGCCTGAGCCCAGGAGGTTGAGGCTGTGGTGAGCCAAGATCATGCCACTGCACTCCAGCCTGGGTGGCAGAGTAAGACCCCAACTTGAAAGAAAGGAAGAAAGGAGGGAGGGAAGAAGGGAAGAAGGAGGGAGGGAGGGAGGGAGGAAGTTATTGTGAACCTTTCTCTAGTCCTAAAAGTTGGACCAGATGGGATACTGGAACTCTTACTTATCATTGAAGGATTTTAAGGACATTGACTTGATTTCACCTTCAAACTCACCTCCCTACACTAACTAGAGTGGTAAAGGCATTGAGAATATAAAAATCCCTTAGAAAGACGAAAAATTTTCTGAGAGAAGGATGTACTAGAGTCCGACCAAACTCTAACTAAGCATTTTATTTCTACCACCCTAGATGTTGAGACACAAGAAAAACCACTTTTTGCAGCGTTTCCCAGCAACAGTACAGTTGACATTTTGAGCCAGACAATTCTTCACCGTTGGGTCCCGACCTGGGCATCATGTTTATTTAGCAGCATCCCTGGTGTCTACCAACCAGATGCCAGTAGCATCCTCTCCCTACCCATAGTCATCACAGTCTAAAATTTCTCCAAACATTGCCAATGTCCCACGGGGGCACAAAATCACCCATAGTTAATAACTGCTAACTTGGTGTGACCTAGTCTCAAAGGGCGAGCTTCCTAAGGATGAAATAGAAGGAGAACATCTTTAGGATACAGCGAGACAAGTTTATATTACAACAGTAGTCTGCAAACTTTTTTTTCTGCCTGACAGATTCAAGTTCACAAGCAGGACAGTTCACTCTCTTGGATATACTCAGATTCTCACATAATCTAACTATAGGTTATATGCAAAACTCTATCACCTTACGCTGATCCAAGAAAGAATGTTAAATGCAAGCAAGTGAAAATGATGTTGTTATGAATCGAATTGTGTCCCCTCAAGAAGAAATTTTGAAGTCCTAACTGCCATTACCTCAAAATGTGGAAACAGGATCTTTGCAGATGTAATCAAGTTAAGATGAGGTCATGAGGGTGGGCTCTAATCCAACATGATGTCTTTACAAAAAGAGGACATTTAGACACAGACACATACAGTGGAAGGGCTATATGAACACTGGAGTGATGCTGCCACAAGCCAAGGAACATCTGGGGCTACCATAAAGGATCTTGCCCTACAGGTTTCAGAAGGAGCTTGGCCCTGCTGACACCTTGATTTTGGACTTGTGGTTCCAGAACTGTGAGACAATAAATTTCTGCTGTTCTAAGCCACCCAGTGTGTGGTACTTCAGTAAAGCAGCCCCAAGAAACTAATACAGATTTGATGCAAAAAAAATTATAAGCCTGATTTGATTTTTAAAAATTAGTGTAATTTCAAAACATCAACATTTTACTAGTTGTAGCAAATTACTTATAATGCAATTACAGCTAATTTAAGCCACAACATGACAGTAGAAATTGCCTCTGTTGTGCCTATGAAAAATTTGAAATAGAACTTATAAAAGTTACTCATTTGTACTATAAAAAAATTATAGTCTATTAATAATCTTAACAGGATTGGGGAGGGGGTCAGAGGACAGATGGTCAAATTACTCATGGCCCCCCACTTCCTACAGGGAAAAATCCAAACTCCTTAGCCAAGCATGGAAGGTCTTTTACAATTTAGTCACAGTCCATTTTCCAGACTCATCTTTGTCAAATTCCATCACACCTGCCTTGTTCCATGTGAAGCTGATCTGGTGCCTCCCAAATGTTTTCATGTCAAGGCACACATAGAAGATGCTAGTATTTGAGGTTACACTCGGAAAAATAGACAAAGTTGTGTCCAGTTGCTTCAGGCCCCACCTGGCAGCCCAAAGGCTAAAAAGAACAATAAATTGGTAAACCTGAACCTATTCGAGGCAGTGCAGAATACCATAGCACACCACAGTTGGGAAGCTCTATTCTAATACACTGTGATCCTTCTTAAACCTACAATGGTTTGAATGTTTGTGTCCCCTCCAAAATTCACATTGAAACTTAATCCAAATGCAACACAGGTAGGCCTTTAGGAGGTGATTAGGCCATGCCCTACCCTCAAGAATGGATTAGTACATTATAAAAGGGCTTGAGGGGGCCAGCTTGCCCCTCCCATCCTTATGTCATGTGAGGACACAGTGTTTCTCCCCTCCAGAGGACGCAGTAACATGGCACAATCTTGGAAGCAGAGACCAGCCCTCACCAGATACCATATCTGCTGGCACCTTAATCTTGGACTTCCCAGCTTCAAGAATTGTGAGAAATAAATTTCTGTTCTTTACAAAGTACCTATTCTTGAGTATTTTGTTCTAGTAGCACAAACAGACTAAAACAATGCCTTAGTGTTCATTCAGGAAGTCCTACCGCTCACAGAGTTCACCGCTTCTCCACCTTGCAAACTGCTATTTATCCTTCAAAACCCAGCTCAATTACCATTTAATCTGTGATGTCTTTCCATCTCCCCTCTGCTATACTCCCCTTGCACCCAGTGGACCAGTCATAAGGATTCAAGGGTGAACAGGACAAGAAAGGTTCCTGCCCTCCTGGAGCTCACACTGGGAAGGATGGACTTTAACCTGCCATACACACAATTGGTTATTTAATTATAACGGTGGGACACGTTTCTAAAGAGAAGTACAGACATCAGTGAATGCATACAAGGGGACTGATCTATTCTGAGAGTCAGAAAGCCACCTTGAAGGGGCAATATGTAGCAGATGAGTGCCAAAAGATAAGTAGAAATTAATAAAGCAATGTGCAAATGGATGCAAAAGAGCATTCCATGTTCCAAACCAAGCTTTCTTGTTCTTGACATCTCGTCCACAGGGCCTGGCCACAGCAGATCCTAAATAAATATTTCCTGAATTAAGTTCTTTAAAAAGTTTTGAGGACCTTTAAGCATTTTGAGCACCTTTAAAAATAATGATTATTTTTTGTAAATTCTTTTCAATAATTCAAGTGGACAAATATTTACTGAAACATTATTATATAACGCAAGTCTCCAAGTGCTCAAGGCAAAAAGATGAGCAAGAATTTTCCAGGTGAATAAGACAGAAGAAGGTATTATAAGCAAAGTAGAAACCACAAGAAAAAAAGTCAGCAAGGCAAGAGAGCACACACAACAGTCTGGAAATAGCATGGAATTTAATTCTGAAGAAGTAAGAAGCTTTAATGAGGGACAAAGAGATTGGGGCATATATAAGTTATCTATTGCTGAATAAGAAATTAACCCCAAAACTCAAAGGCTTACAACAGCACACATTTATTATTTCACAGTTTCTGTGGATCAGGAAGCCAAGTACAGCTTAGCTGGGTCTTCACTACCGAGTTCAGGGTCTCTCACAAGGTCATAGTTAAGATTTTGGCCCTGGATCTCTCACAAGGCTTCAACCAAGGTATCTTCTAGGGCCATGGTCATCTCAAGGTTTTTGTTTGTTTGATGGTTTTTGTTTTTAGAGACAAGGCCTTGCTCCGTCATCCAGGCTAGAGTGCAGTAGTATTATCATTGCTTACTACAGCCTTGAACTCCTGTGCTCATGCGATCCTCCCCCCACAGCCTCTTGCGTAACTGGGACTATAGGCGTTTGCCACCAAACCCACCTAATTTTTCTATGTTGCCCAGGCTAGTCTCGAACTCATGGCCTCAAGTCATCCTCTCACGTTAACCTTCCAGAGCTGGGATTACAAGCATGAGCTACCATGCCCAACCATCTCAAGGTTGAAATGAGGCAGGATCTGCTTCCAAGGATCTCTCATTGGTTGTTGACACTCACAGGCTGTTGGCAGGATTCAGTTCCTCGTGGGCTGTTAGATGAGGGACTCAGGTCCTTGCTGGCTGCCTGCCAGAGACCACCCTCAGTTCCTTACCATGTGGGCCTCTCTGACATGGGATGATACAGAGAGAGATAGAGACAGAGAGAGAAAGAGAGAGAGAGAGAGATACTGCTGGCAAGATAACATTATAGCCTTTTGGAGCCTAATAACAGAAGTGATACTTCATCACTTTGTCCCTGTTCCATTCATTGGAAGCAGGTCACTAGGTCCAGCCCATACATAAGGAATAGCAGGAGGTAGGGAGTCACTGGAGACCCAGTGGAAGAGTAGAAAGAAAAGGAAGCCATGTAGGAGCCAAAGAGGAAAATGTGGGGAGATGACAAAGGGAATCAAGTGGCCACAATGTCAGAAGACCCTGAGAAAGAGCATTCCAAGAAAGGGAGAGGGTCACCCGCATCCATGCTCTAGCAAGGCCTAGGGCACAATTGCAGAGAAGGTCACTGAAAAGGTCACTGATGCCACTTGAGTGAATTTCAATGGGAAGGACTGAAAACTGGACAATGGTGCAGGAAGGAGGGCATGCAAGGTGTAGGGGCAGACAGAAAACTAGTGTCTTGAAAGAAACGGGGCAGTCAAGGCAAGAGCTGGCCTACAGCAGCCGCTTCAGAAGAGGACAGACTCTCAGGTTGAAAGAGAACTAGACGTGTTCATAGTCAGGAGGCAGGGACGGGGGTGGAGAACAGAAAAAGCCAAAGGCACAAGAGAGAAAAGGGCAATGTCAATTTGTGTGTAAGATTCCCAGAGGGCTCCAACAGATATAATGACAGGAGTTTAGACTAGAAATGGGGAGTGGATGTCATCTGGCTTTTTTCCTCTTCCCTGACTCATCAGTTACTGCTCTTGCTCTGCTCTGTGCCCATCTCAGGAGCACTGGGTACTCTTCCCACCCCTTCCTATCCAACAACTTTCCTTCTCATTCTAGCACTCACTCTAAGTTGACTTGGTCACTCTCCTGGTTTCAAGATGCTGTCACACCTGGCCCCAACTCACCCTTCCAGCCTCACGCACAACCATAGCATAACACCCCCCCACACACACACACATACTGTATGCTCTGGTCAGTCTGAACTTAATTTATTTTTCAAACATGTAATGCTCTATATAGCTCTGGTCCTTGGAATGTCCTGAATGCTGTGTTCTCTGCCTGGAATATTCTTTTTTCGCCCCTCACAACATGACCAAATCCCAGCTTAGATGTAACTTCCTCCAGGAAGCCTCCCAGACTACCCCACCACATAATCCTACAAGACTGTAAACTCTGTAATGGCCTATTTTCTTTTGGCCTTCTACTGGGCAGAAAGCCTTAGGAGAGCAGAGCCCGTGCCCATGTTAGCCACCATAGCCTCAGTAACTAGTACAATGGTTGGCTCAGCTCAACTCAGATTTCTTGGAAGGAGTAGTGTGTTCTCTGATACACTGCCATCATGTCCACACAGCCTGTCCTTCAGGACTGAAGTACTGTGTACCCCCAGTGCTGATAACCTTAGTTGAGTCTATTTCTGAAAATTACCCAGGGCCATATCCTTTTCTTGAGGGCAGCCCATGTATCCAGTGCCTGTTGGCACAAGGATGTAGGGACATAAAGATCTGATCCTTTTGTCTCAATTTGGGACAATTCTGAGCCATCCCAGCTTCCAAGCCTCCTGTGGGATCAGCGGAGGCTTTCACTGTGACTGTCACAGTTCAACTGACCCCTCTGCCCAATTTTGCTTCCCTCATTCCCCTACAAATGTTGACCTAGAAAACATTCGTCAGTAAACCTCCTGTCCACAAATCTCCATCTCAGAGTTGGCTTCCCAGGGAACCTGACCTTAGGCAAGTGGATAAATACTAATGAATTTGTCTAAATATACTTTCCCAAAGCAGGCATGCCTACTACAATATTTCTAGGCCAGTCCCTACAGTAGCACATAGTGGGCCTTCAGGAGATGTTGACTGAACTAATCAATTTGGTCACTTAACCCTCGAATTCTTCCTGTGACTCTCACCACACTCTTGGTGGGTCTGTCAAATTATAGTAATATATGTCTTTGGAAGTCAAACAATTTAATTTATAAAATTGTTATAGTTTATTCGATTGACCTGTTACAATGGCTCTATCTGAGCACAGACTAGTTAAATTTTGCTGCTAGCTATTCCCATAGAAGAAAGCAAAATGCCAAGGCTGCTCTCAGAGAACCTTTCTTTAGAACACGTAAAACAAGATGGAAGGCAAACATTCTTCAATGGGTGACAGCATGGCCCAGGAGCCTGGTGCTTTTCTTTCTGGGTGGGAAGCACGTAAAGAGAGTCTGTCATGGCCACTGTCTATAGAGAGACACACTTTTGGAGAACAGGACCATCTGGAAGCAGGTGAACTGGCAAGGCCATGTTCAGAGATCAAGGGCCCTACTGTGGGCTTACAAGTGAAAGTGCACCCAGTCAGCACTCACATGAGGACAGACTGTTCTTATCACTGAATTTGAACAGCATGTACCAGATTCAGAAATTTATTTCAAAACCAGCGAATTCATCCATCTGATTGGTGTTCTCTTTGATCTGCCCACAAGGTCACACATTTACCTCTTCGTCTGTGATTACAGCTGTGACCCACTGAAATAAATGGAAAAGAAAAGGGAACGTAATGTTTTGTGTCTACTCCAAGTGATAATTGGAAGTTTACCACTGTTCTCACAGTACCTTTCATCTGAGGATCTCCTAAGCACATTTGCAGCATAATTCATTAATTCCTATCACTCCTCTCTAAGGCTTTATTATTCTCCTCCCAAGACAGAGTAATCTAAGGCTCAGAGGGGATGAGCACTTGGCGGAGGTGGAGGCATTCAATGCCAAAAACCCAACTGGGAGCTCCCAATTCTTCGCCTGACTTTCTGGCTAGCTTGCTCCAGATTGCTTCCCAGAACAGGAGACTAAAGGTTCACCAAACCTCCAGTCTATTCTAATTCTGCCTCCAAGAACTTAACTCTGGGAACATTACTGTCCCTTTCTTTGCTTCCTAATTTATTTAATATGTAATTTCCATATTTTGCTATCTTAAAAGTAAGCATGTTACAAAAAGTTATGGTACAGTATTTATTTACAAGCATATTCTTAGAGACCCCAATTCAGACTAAAGTTAAAGTTATTTCTCATAGTAATTCAAAATTGCTTTTATAGCCTCGAAGGTCACTGCAGATGTAATTAGTTAAGATTAGATTGTACTGTAGAGTAGGCCCGTAACTTTTTCTGTTGTTCTGAGCTACCTAGTTTGCGGCACTTTGTGACAGCAGCCCCAGGAAATGAATACAACCCAGAACTCATATCTCCAATACTTACAACTTTAAAGCCCTTAGAGTAGTCACAGTCTACCTGTTTGCAACCAAAAGAGAAAGGAAGGAGATAAGCTGAGTGATGGGGCATCTGGAGTGTGTTATACCAGTGCAAATGAACTAAAATGGAAAGAGGAGAGAGACAAGGGAAAAATAAAAGCCAGACAGGGAGGTCAGGACAGACTTTGGCAGGGGCAGTACAGATTGTCACCTTCTGTGGCTCCTTCACCTCCACAGTATAGAGGCTCCCAGTGGTTCTTTCCTTGTGTGAACTACAACCTGCCACTGTCACCAAATAAAGGAACACAGTCCCCCCAGGAGAGGGGTGTGAGCTCCAAGTTCCCCCACCTCCCACCTACCTGCCTCTCTTAACCTCAGGAGGTCCCACCTTGCCAGCCTCTGAGGGAGGAAGCAGGTGCAGGCAGGAGTTGAGCATCACATCCCATCATCTCTCCTATAGTTCCCAGACTGAAAGGATGCTGAAGCCTGAGCATGAAAGTGGAGCGGGTCTGGCAGTTCAGGAAATGTGATGCAGTTGCACCAGAGATGTCAAAGTCTCTCCTCTGAATACTTGCAAATAAAGCAGTGGTCTACAGTGTCATATACTTGTTTAGAACCTGCAATGTACAAGGACTGTGCCATAGGAGGACAAGACGCCATGAGGCTCACAGCATCAGTGACAAATGCCATTCAACAGCAAGACTGAGACTGGCCTGCTGTGTCTGTCCCATTGTCTGACAACTTCAGCGATCCTACTTTCCCAACAAGGGTGCACTGGCTCTGGAGTCAAACCTGAGAAGCATGTGAAGACATGGGGTTTATGAACAACATGTAACTGAGGAATAGCCTCATACAACTTCATGTCAAGTAAAAAATAATCATCATCATCATACCACCAAAAGCAATGACTCTGGGTAAAAGAACTGAACAGTTCTCCTTAGAAACCCAGTCTGTTGGTACTTTTAAATTCCTACTTTTTTCCCAGTTAACACCCAAGTCTATGTCTTTACTTTCTCGTCTAAATTATAGGATTTATTAGTTTACAACCTGACACGTCCCTCACTTGACTGGTGTGCCATCCTTTCAGGAAGGCCCTGAGGAATCCATTAGACTGAGGGTTCTCAACCCTTATAGAGGCACCAACTGAGACACATGACCCCCTCCAGCAAACAGTTGTGGTTCCCTGCAACAGTGTTATGGGCTGAACTGTGTCCCCCTCAAATTCATATGTTGAAGCCCTAACCCCTGATATTTGTAGGTAGGGCCTTTAAAGAGGTAATTAGGGTTAACTGAGGTCAGAAGGGTGGGTCCTAACCCAATACAACTGGTGTCCTAATAAGAGGAAGACACACCCAGGAATGCAGGCGCACAGCGAAAAGCCCATGTGAGGACATAGTGAGAAGGTGGCAATCTGCAAACCAAGGAGAGCAGCCTCAGGAGAAACCAAACTTGTGAGGACTTCCAGCTTCCAGAACTGTGAGAAAATGAATTTCTGCTGTTTAAGTCACCCAGTCTGTGGTATTTTGTGATGGTCACCCTAGAAAATGAATACAAATGGTAATTCTCAACCTTCATTCATTCAACACAAATGTACTGAGCACATATTCCATACTAGGTGCTCTTCTGGTTACTAAACCAAAAACAAAAGAGACAAAGCCATGGGGGAGGGAAAGCAAGGGAAGCCCTCCCAAAATTCAATATCAGAGTCTCCTACTGGGAACAGATAGAATTTGAAAAGGTCTCCGTGTAGGATCTAGCATGGACATCATGGGCCACCTTCTCAACTCGGCCCCTTGCTACCTGCCCAAGGATCACAGCATCAGACTGTCATGTTGAGAACAAGAACTGCGTCTCCTCATCTTTTTAAACAGTCTGGAATACAGATGGTATCAAGAACGCACCCTCTCTTCCCTGTGCCACGGACCTGGTTTCCCAGCAATCCCTCTCTTCCCCACCCATAGTTCTCAACGAGAGGCACCTACACCAGCAGCATCACCAATCCCTGGGAATTTGTTACAAAAATGAATCCTCAAGCACCCCCCACCCTCCCAGATCATAACTTCTGGGGGTGCAGTCCAGGCTTCCAGGTGATTCTTAGGCAGACGAAAGTTTGAGAATCACTTCTCCACTCTCTGGTGTTCACCCACAATCCTGCTCTCCTCCTCATAATTGCAGGAGTCCATTGTTTCCACTTTCTGTGTGCCAGGGCCTGTGTGCGACACTCTATATGCTGGCCCGAAGACCGTCAGTACCCTCAAAGTTGAGAAAAGAAAATCACCCCAGCTTACTGAGGAGGAAACTGGGGTTCAAAGAAGCTTAGTCATTTGCCAATAACTCTCAGCTAATATTGGGATTTGGATTAAAAAAGACCAAGGTGCACACTTTTTCCTCGGGCCTTTCAGTAGTTCACTTTCCTGTTATTGTCAGTCACTATTTTTTAGGCTCCTGCACCTCACCTGAGCCCTTTATGATCTGCTTCCCATGGCTTAGCAATATACACATTTTGAAAGTAACACTAATTGATTTCTGCATACTCAGAATGCCCATTTACATTTTAACATGAACACTTCCTAACTGCACAGTGTATTGCTAAGTTCCTTACATACATTTGGGAAAAAATGGATATTCTTCCCTTCTTTAAGGGAGAAAAAGTATTTTCTTCCCTTCTTTACAGGAGAAAAGGTGTTTACTCCTATTTTATAGGAGAAAAAGTAAAAAAAACTAAAAGCAATCTGATGCTAGTTAGGGGAACAGGAACATGAATGTCATAAAATTATATTTTCTATAGCCATTTTAGACTTGCATTTGGCAAAATGAATCTGCAGTCCAGTGAAGGTGCAATGCCCAGCAAAGGAGTGAGCGGAGGGACAGGGCTTTCAGAATGTGTCTGCTCTAAGTCAACCTTTAAAAAATAAGGATAAGTGTGATGAGGACATGGAGAAAACAGGAATCCTCAGACAACAGTGATAGTAATGTAAAATGGTACAACCACTTGGGAAAACAATTTGTCAGTTTCTTAAAAAGTTAAACAGAAGCTTTCAATATGACCCAGAAATTCACCTCCTAAGTATCTACTCAAGAGAAATGAAAACATATGTCCACATAAAGACTTGTCTTTATAAAGACTTGCCTATGAAATTACATTTTCTGCTTGCTTCTTTGCTAGGCATTGCACCCTCATCAGACTGCAGATTCACTCATTCTGCCAAATGCATGTCTAAAATGGCTATAGAAAACATAATTTCATGGACTTGATTTATGACCACATAAAGACATGGACTTGAGTGTTCATGGCAGTATTATTTATGGTAGCTCAAAGATGGAAACAGCACAAATGTCCGTTAACTGGTGAATGGATCGCAAAATGTGGCCATACAGTGGAATATTATCCAGCAGTAAAAAGAAACAAACTACTGACACATACTAGCTACAACACAGATGAATTTCAAAGACATTATGCTAAGTGAAAAAGGTCAGACACAAAGACTGATCCACTTACATGAAATGTCCAAATAACGCAGGTCTATAGAGACAGAAAGTGAGTGGTTGCCTGGGTCTGGGAAGGGGTGAAGATGAACTACAATGGTGCACAATAGATCTTCAGTGGATGATGGAAATACTCTAAAAATGGAATGTGGTGACAGCTATACAACTCTGAAATCACTATATAGTACACTTAAAAGTGGTGGATTTTATGGTATCATTAGAAAGGGGAAGGGTTGTGAATGAAACTCCTTGAGGTCCACAGGCCGGCGTTGTTTGATTTGGTACAACTAAGGCTTATTAACTTCAATACACATGCCAGTCACAGGGAGAAGCAGTAAATTGTTTTCTTCTTTGATAAATGCCTTGAAAGACAACACAAGGGAACAGTCCCCTGGAGCAGAGGTTCTGCTCCTGAGCAAACATTCCCTGAGGTATGACAAGGCAAGGATAAGCCTGCTGGAGTCTGGGCCAGGGAAAGAGAAAATGAGGCAAGGCCCCTAGGGAAGTGGTGCTAGAAGGGCTCAGGAGAGAGGGAAAGTCCTCCCCTCATAGGAAGAGTGAGGAGAGTGGAAAGCAAAGAATGGGTAAGAGGAAGAAAGCTTGTGGCTCCAAAAGGAGCAAGCTGTTACAGAGAGCTGTGTACACCTCACCATTCACTTCAACCCAGTAAAACATCAAAAGAGCAACACCTACAAAAAGCCTCCTAGGAAACTCATCAGAAAATAAAGTCAAGATTCTAGGACTCCACCTGCATCCCACTGAGCTGGGAAGCAAAGGAAATGCCAACCCCATTTAGAGGGTTGCATCTGTGGAAGACTGTGATCTGTCAGAGGCAGGACACAGGAAGTGGCAAGGAGGAAGCACAGTCTCACAGGAGGTCCAGGGTGTGACAGACCAAGATTTCCAACTCTACTGTGCTGGAGATGGGGGAAGGAAGAGGCTGGACTCAAGGCCTGCCACCTAATTCAACTCTGCAACTCACTAGCTGCATGACTTTTCACAAACTATGTTACCGCACCACCTCCCCGTCCCATCTCTTCAGAGGTAAAATGGAGACTTAATCTGCTCTCGAGTGAGGGTTGATGTGAGGATGAGGATGGATGAGAGACTGTAAGACATTCCAAGTACAACAATTGTATTTTGCTGTGTATATAAATAGCTTTTCACTGCTCCCACTGGATTCACCATTCTGCGACTTTCTTCTACAAACTCTCAAAGGTAAGGGAAAAGAAAAGAAAATGTGAAAGACAATATTCCCGACTCCACTGAACGATCAGGTCCTTCAGTCACGAGACAAGTCCTCTGAAGACAAGCAAAGGGGAAAACTACTGAAATGTGGAGGCAGGGACTGCCCCAGAAGAACCAAGGCAAAGGGGTCCTGCCACCCAAGATTTAAAAAGAAGGAGAGATAAATATTTCTGAGGGAGTCATTAAAAGTAAAGAAACGCTCACTCCTTGCAAATGAGGAAGCCGGGGATGAAAGCATGAGGGAATGGGCCAATACTTATCCCACTTGGAGAACACACTTCAAAGTTTGTACTTCCAAAATAAATTTCTTTATCGTGATACTTGTTTGCTTGTTTTTAATGAACAGCAAACACACAGGATTGAAAGCGAAGACTTATTCATCATTTATGTCAAAAGGGTTGTAAAGGTCAGAATCCACCTGAGTGACAACCATTACTAAAGTTTTGGGGATGGAAATACAAAAAGGGATTTAAAGATAACAAAATCCTTCTTCTTATATTTTCTTCTTCCTTGTAAACAAAAGCAGTTTGATAGCATTAATGGAACTAAATCCCTCTCATCTTCCCCTTGCCTGCTGTCACACTCAAATTCTCCAGAACACGTGAAAGCAGCCCTAGCTTATTTTAATGACTAGCTACAGCCAGGGTAAAAATCAACAGGGTTTTGAGAATAAATCTGATAAATCCTGTCCTTCAAAAAGAGGAATTTGTTTAATGCTTTTGACTTTATCTTGTATAACCTACCCATCATGAAACTGGGAAGCTATAATTTATGTATCCAGTGAAGATAAAATTGATTAACAGGTCAATGTAAATGTCAACTTGGGGGAACTGAACAAATGTAGTTCCACAGGGTCATTTCTTGCCCAGTACCATTTAACATTCCATTAATTACTTGCTGACAGAATAGGTGATAGAATTGGAGTTGTATCATTAAATCTGCCAATTAAAAAAAAAATTTAGGCCGGGCTTGGTGGCTCAGCCTGTAATCCCGCACCTTTGGGAGGCTGAGTGGATTGCCTGAGCCCGCGGGTTCGGGACCCGCCTGGGCACCGAGACCTCATCTCTACAATAAATCAAAAAATCAGCCGGGCGTGGTAGTGCGCACCTATAATTCTGGCTACTCGGAACGCTGAGGTGGAAGGATCACCAGAGCCCAGCAGGTCGAGGCCGCTCCCGGCCACCGCACTCCAGTCTGGGTGACAGAGTGAGACTCCAACTCAAAAAAAAAATTTTTTTTTAATGCAAATAGGTCTCGGCATGTTGAAAGACAGAGAGGAATCATTTGGTATCCTCAAGGCCCTGCCTGCTACAGAGTAGGTGCCCAATAAACATTGGTTGAATGAAATAAATGTCAACAAAAGTCCAGCATGATGGATTCTGTAAAGGAGGAAGAGGAGAATCAGTAAAAACTGTTTTTATTGACACCTATTATAAATTTAAAGTAAATCTAAAATTACTTCTAACAATACAATCATGACCCAGCAAAATCAAGAAAATCTAGATATCAATGATGTAAAAAATCAAATTTAACTAACAAGAGCAAGCATTAAAAAGTAGGGAACACGCTCATAGTTCAAAATGTGATACACACTTTGTTAAGCTTTTCCTTGTGTACACACACACACACACACACACACACACACACACACACACACACATAATAATATCTTATTTCTGGTCTGTGAATGAGAAGAAGGAAAAGGATGAAGGAATAACCACCCAAGATTAACTATCTTAGCAGAAAACAGCAACAGCAAACAAAGGTGAAGCTGGGTGGAGAAAAAAGAAAAACAGCCACACCTAAGCCAAACCTCTGGAGCTGCAAGTCATGCACTCCCAAATGGCTGCTCACCGGCAAGCAGAGCAGGACAGGACAGGACCCCAGAGCTAAAATGCCACCAGGTGCACCTCTCTCCCAGCTGAGGGGCTCCTGGAGGTTCTGTTTGGTTTTGTTTTTAATTATAAAGGGTGCAGGGAGAAACAAAATGTCCCAATGATGAGTATTCTACTGGAAGGTTCAACCAACATCCACCCTCCACAGGCAGCAGCAGTACGTAACCAAACACACAGACTCTCATTTACAAAGGGAGAATTTGAGCAAAATGCAGACAAAGATACAGAGAAATGTAGAAAAAAATGTTCATACCATTTTTTGACCATATAATAGACCTGGAGAGAACTTTTCTTGGTTAAAAAAAAAAAAAAAAAAAGAACAAGCAGGCAATACACAAGGGCTCTTCAATAATAATAACAAAAATGCTGGAAAGAATTTAAACAATGTTTTGTTCTCTTAAGGAAACTTAAAAGGAATATGACCTGTATGGGGGGAAAAAAGAGATCAAAGCAGTCATACCAAAGTTGACATGATAGCACTAAGGGAGAAATGAGAAAAGCAACACCAATTCAGAATTTACAGATGCATGAGAAATGCCCAGAAGCAGAATTAACATTTCAGAAAACTCAATCTATGGCAAGGAGTGCTGACTTCAGAAAAGGGAAAAATAATCACCCAGAAGGCAGAAGAAAAGGAACAAGAATTTAAAAGGAAACCATGGAGGACAGATGACTGACAAGTTTTGTTTATTGTAGAAAAGTACATAGACCTCTATTAGACATTCCCAACTTTGCTAATGGACAGATAACAGGGAGAAAGACCACTACCATCCACAGGATGGAGAATTTAGCAGTAACTCTGAGAGGTAGGTCACTTCACTAAAAATTCAACAGACAGTTATGGGTTGTCTTCCACAGGCCAGGCACTCTGCTAGGCCCACAGAATAAAACAAATGAGCTTCCCACCCTTTAGGGTCATATAATCTCATAAAAAAGCAGAAGATAAATAAATAAATACAAAGATTACAAATTGCCACAGGTGTGTAAGAAATAAACAAGACACCCAGGCAGAAGACAAAAAAAAAAAAGAGGACCTACTTTAGACAGAATGGCGGGGAAGATCCTTCTGAGGAGATGATTGATTTGTTTATTTGTTTATTTTTATATCTTTGCCAAGGAGACAACTTTTAAGTGGAGATATGAAAGGTAGGAAGGAGCCAGCCATGGGAAGAATGAAAAAGTAGTTCCAGACTGAGGGCACATGAACTATGAAAAGCATGGTGAGTTTGAAAGAGGATGGATTATAGAGAGCAAGATGATAGTAACACAAAATGAGGTCTAAGAAGTGGTCAGGGGCCAGGTCATATATAATATTGCAGACTGTCATACGGAAAGTGAGCAGTCTACTGTCTTAATTCAGGATGCTATAACAAATAACCAGAGACTGGGTAGCTTATAAACAACAGAAATTCATATCTTGCAGTTCTAGAGGATGGGAAGTCCAAAATCAAGGTGCTGGCAGATCTGGTGTCTGGTAAGCACCTACCTCCTGGTTTGCAGATGGCCACCTTCTTGCTGTGTCCTCACATGCCAGAGAAAAAGAAGAAGCAGACTCTCTTCTTACAAGGGCCCTAATCATCTTAAGAGCACCACTCTCATGACCTAGTTATTTCCCAAAGGCTTCATCTCCTAATGCCATCCCATTAAGGTTAGGGTTTTAACAGAGAAGGCCTGTGTCAGGTGCTTGCCCATGTCTAGTTGGCTGTGGAGTAGATTGGCCTTCAATACATCAGCAAAACTGTCATTGCAGGGCTAGAACACTAACTCTCTTCTGTGACTACAAAAATCAGTTTATAAAATTATCTATTCATGTTAAACTTGTCACAGATTTAGTCTATTTAGTTTAAAACTCAGATCTGTATAGACTAGGAGGCAGCCATAGATGGGAAGATTGCTGAGTCAAGATCTGGATCCCTTTTCCAATCATATGACCCAGTTCAAGTCTTGCTATCTGTGCCTCAGTTTCCTCATCCGTAAAACCAAGAGGAGAGAACAATCTGTTCTCTAAGGCTCTTTCACAATCTGAAATGTAGGAAATCTCTGAGAGGAGGGCCTACTTATGTAACTAGATAGTTACTGAATGTTAAAGTAGAAGGAAATTTTTGTGCCAAACTGAGATAATCTGCTCAGATTTTTCTTGCACAAAGTGTGGAATATTATTTTACCAAAAATATATCATATTCATTTCCATAACTACAAGGCTTTCATGCATACCACTGAAGTTCTACAAGTATTTGTTGAACAAATGGCACAGCTTTGGTGATGTGGTTACTATCTTTTATGTTGGATAAATAAATTTTTAGCCCAAACGTCTTTATTAATCACTGTCCATTTAACAAATTGTTTATTAAGATACTGCCCTTCTGACAGAGTATTAAATGAATATTATTTGTCAAATATGTTTAAATGTAATGCTTTAAAAGATGAGTTAGTGTTAGAGAGAGACATTTGTATTCTTTAATTAAGCCTAGTATCTACAAGGCAATAGATACTACTTTTTACTGCCTGTATCTCTGATCAAAAATCTGTCTACTGTGCTATATTAAATCCTACCTAAAGGATCTTTGTTGAGATAAGATATGAGATAAGATATATTAATTCATACATTCTACAAATATTTGTTTAATGCCTACAATGTGCCAGACATCATTGCAGGCACCAGGAATAAACAATGAATGAAACAATGTTTCCTGTTTCTTAAAACTTATAAAATTTTGATAAATCTATAAACATAGAATAATTAATATTGCTAAAATGTCCATACTACCCAAAGTGACTTACAGATTCAATGCAATCCCTATCAAAATTCCAATGACATTTTTAATAGAAATAGAAAAAACAATCCTAAAATTCATATGGAATCACAAAAGACCCCAAATAGCTAAAGTGATCTTGAGCAAAAAGAAAAAAGTTAGAGGCATAACATTATCTGATCTCAAAATCTACTACAAAGCTATAGTAATCAAAATGGCATGGTACTGGCACAAAAAAGACATAGAGACCAAGAAAACAGAATAAAAAGTACAGAAATAAATACATGTATTTATGATCAACTAATCTCCAACAAAGATGGCAAGAACATACATTGAAGAAAGAGTGGTCTCTTCAATAAACATGCTGGGAAAATTGGATATCAGGTAGACAATTGAAATTGGACCCTTATCTCACCCCATATACAAAAATCAACTCAAAATGGATTAAAGACTTAAACATAAGGACAAAAACTGCAAAGCTACTAGAAAAAACTTAGAGGAAAAGCTTCTTGACATTGGTCTTGGCAAATATTTCTTGGATATGTCTTCAAAAGCATAGGCAACCAATGCAAAAATAGACAAATGGGATTGCATCACACTAAAAAACTTACGCACAGCTAAGGAAACAACCATCAGAATGAAAAAGCAACCTACTGAACAATAGAATATGTTTGCAGACTAATCATTTGTTATTGGACTAATAATAAAAATATAGAAGAAGAAAACAGCTAATTATTAAGAAAACAAATATCCTGATTAAAATGGGCAAAGGACCAGAAAAGACACCTCTGAAAAGAAAGCATATATATAGCCAACAGGTTTATGAACAAATGCTCAATATCACTACATCATAGAAATGCAAATTAAAATTATGATGAGCTATTACCTCATACCAGTTAGTATGGCTATTTTCAAAAAGACAAAAAATAACATTAATGGGGACATGGCAAAAAGGGAATCCTTGTGTACTATTGGTGGGAATGTAAATTAGTACAGTCATTATGGAAAATGGTATGGAAGTTCCTCAAAAAATTAAAACTAGAACTAACATAGTGTCCAGCAATTCCACTTCTGGATATACATCTGAAGGAAGTAAAATCAGTATGCTGAAATATTGACACTCCCATGTTCATTGCAGCAGTTACAATAGCCAAGACATGGAATGAACAAATGTCCTTCAACAAATGAATGGGTAAAGAAAATGTGGTATATGTACACAATGGAATACTATTCAGCCTTTAAAAAGAAGAAAATCCTGTCATTTGCAACAAAATGGATGAACCTAAAGATTATTATGTTAAGCAAAATAAACCAAGCACAGAAGTACAAATATGTGATCTCACTTATATGTGGAATCTAAAAAAGTCAAACTCATAGAAGCCGAGAATAAAATGGTGGTTTCCAAAGGCTGAGGGTGAGTGGTGGACTGGGGAGATATTCTTTCAGTTAAACAAGAAGAATAAATTCAAGTCTCTATGGTACAACATGGTGGTTATTGTCAGTAAAAATGCATCGCATACTTACAAATTGCTAAGAGAGTAGATTTTAAATGTTCTAACCACAAAAAAGTATGTGAGGTAATGAATATGTAAATTAGATTGACTTAGCTATTCTACTGTATTTATCAAAATATCGTGTTATACACCACAAATATATATAATTTTTACTTATCAATTAAAACATTAAAATCCACAAAAATAAACAAGTAATCACAGAGTATTCTATTTGGTAAAAAATGCTATGAACAAAATAACGTGGGATAGACTTTATATTCTCAGTGAACACATCTTTTACAAATGGGAGCAAAATACAGGCATTTTCAGGCAAAAACTGAATTTGCTGCCAGCAGACACACACTAAAAGAAACTCTAAGGAATATTCTTCATGAAAAAGAAAGATGATTCCAGGTGGAGGATCTAAAATATAAGGAGGAAGAGCAGAGGAAGTAAAGAAAGACAGGAAAATAACACACATGGCAACAATCATTTATGATCAGGAGGGAGGTAAATGGAGTTAAAGTGTCCTGAGGTCACTGTATCACTCAGGAGGAAGATAAAGGTATTTTTAAGTAATTTTAGACTTTGATGAGCAAGATATACATGCTGTAACTTGAGAGTAACCATTAAAGGAATATAAATAGAGTGCATAAATTCAAAACCAAGAAAGGAAAAAAATGAAAATGATATAAAATAGCCAAAAAGGAGGCAAGGAAGAAAGAAACGAAACATAGGATAGGCAAAACAAATAGTAAGCCCAAATTGATTTAAACTCAAATAGATCAGAGATAATATTAAATTTGATGGAGCTAAATGGTCCAGTCAGATTATCAGAATGAATATAAAACAAAATCCAGCTGTATGCCATTCACAAAAGAACCATGAAGATATAAGAATATAGAAAGTTGGAAGATGAGTAACACAGAAGGAAAGCTGATACAGAGGTACAGATACAGATACACATATATATACAAATATATATATAAAATACCATATACATGCATATATATACATATACAAGGGAGGACCCCCCAAAATTGGAATTTGTTTATAAAACATTGTGTACTTATTCTCACACGTTTAAACTTCAGTCACCTTCAAAGTATTCTTTATTTGATGCAATACACCTATCGAGACGCTTTTCAGTTTTTGAACTTGTTGATTTTGAAGCCTTTTTTTAGTGCTTCAGCAGTTTTTTGTTTCACCTCTTCCACGTCAGCAAAATGTTTCCCTTTGAGGACTTTTATCATCCGGGGAAACAAATAAAAAAATCTCTTGGGAGGAGACTGTGTGAATAGTGAGGGTGGGGCACAGGTATCAAGCGGTTTTTGGCCAAACACCCAGTAGTATGGTGCATTGTCACAGTGGAAGAACAAATCACCTGACTGCCACAACTTGGGATGATTCTTATGCAAATCATGATACATCCTTCCCCCAAATTTCCATATAAAAACTTTGGTCAACCATTTGATCCAGAGGAACAAGTTCCAAGTGTATTACAAGGGGCCTGCCCTCCAAAGATAATTCCAGTTTTGGGGGGCAAGAGGTCCCCCTTGTATTATACAAAGTACCTTCATTAAGGCACCATCAGCTTTGTCCTGAGCAAAAAGGAAGGATGGTAATAGCTCAATGAAGGGTGGAAAGGGATGAAGATGAGAGAGGTTAATTACATCATGTGTTAAATTAAGTTTGGCCAAAAGCTATCTTCTCACATATTTTAAGTTTGAACTACAGGTTTTTCTTTAAACAATGAACTGCAACTCAACTTGCATTAACAGACTATAAACTATTCTTATAACAAGCAACAGAGTCTCAGCTAATCACAGCAGCCGAAATTCAGTCAACTACAGGCAGCCAACTGTTCAAACCAGATTTAAACAAGGCACCTGCTCAGCTGGAACCAATCTAGCTGTTTCTGTACCTCACTTCCATTTTCTGTCCACAAATGTTATCTGACCATGTGGCAGCCCCAGAGTCAGTCCAAACCTATTCTGATTCTGGGGCTGTGTCATTTGGGAATAATTCTTTGCTTATTTAAACTCCATTAAATTTAATTTGTCTGAAGTTTTTCTTTTAGCACACGTTTGAATATTGACTAGAATAATTCAGTAGAAAATAACACACATGGCACACATGATGATGCAGAAAGGAAAGGATACAACTGCTAGAACAATGTTCTCGAGCAAGCAACAGGATCTAGTACACAAATAGAAGGTCTAGCCTCAGGGAACACAGTCACTTAAACCTCAGTCACGAGCAGGAAAGCAGATGTCTATGTGCAGATGCCCATAAGATGTGGTATTGGGGCATGAGGAAGTTCTCTTCTGATTGCTTCTGTGTTCTCAGAAAATAGGAAACAAGGCAATCATCTAATAGTGAGGCAAGAAAGGACATGTTGGAAATGTGTGGAGAGAGAACAAAGTAAGAGAAAGTCACCTGGAACACACAGCAGCTCAATCAATCTTTCCCAAGCAAAGGAATGAATGAGAGTACATGGACTAGCAAATATTGTAGGATTTAGTCAAACAGTACTAAGGATCCACCTGAGACTGTGATCATAAATTTAAAGTGGCTACAAGTTTTTCTCTAACCATCTCCTTTTGGGGTTATCACCACGAAGGGACAAACAAAGGATTAAGCCAACACATGAAGGATGGGAAAGTGGAAGGATCTCATTAAGGTGGTAACCCCACTTTCTCTTGGCTTTCTCTCCCTCTTGGCTTCTTGTATGTAAACATAAGCATCGTTGCATTTTCAGCCTCTGGTATCCAAGGTGTCTGTTGCTTGTTGCTAGGATCACCTTAACTGATGCAGTTTTGGTCAAGTATCCCAAGTTGTAGGATCTCAACAAAAAGGTCTTGTACTGATTTGATGTCTCCAGGCCACAAGGACCATACCAAGCCAACAGAGAATTCAGTCTTCTTGGGTCCATCTCTTTCTTCAGCCCCAACACAGCATCAGCCCAAATCAGTTTGTGACATTAACTTATGACCAGAGGTCAAATCACACCAGTTTCTGAACAACAGGTGAGATATTTTGCCTTGGTTCACATGTCCTCACCTCCTCCTTTGCCTCAACAAAGCACCCCAAATTTACTGGTAAAAATAAGTCATTTTATTAAGCTCATAAATTCTGTGGGTCTAGAATTTGGAAGAGAACAGCAGAGACAATTTTCTCTGTGTCACTGTGTCTGGGATCTCAGCTTGGAAGATTCGAAGAGCTAGGGCTACTCAAATGGTAGGGAGCTGAAATCATAGGGAAATTTCTTAACTTACATATCTGACACCTGAGTTGTCTGAGTCAAAGGCTGGGCTCCTTTGAGCAGTTGACCAGAGCAACCATGCATCGCTTTCTCATAGTATGGCAGCTGGATTCCAAGAGAAAGTGTCCTGAGAGGGGGGATCCAGGGAATGAACATTCCAGAAGAGCCAGGCCTTCCTGATCTTTTATATTAGTTTCCCATTGCTGCTATAACAAAGTATCACAAATTTAGTGCTTTAAAACAATACAGATTTATTCTCTTACAGTTTTGAAGATCAGAAGTCCCAAACGGGTTTCACTGGACACAATCAAGGTGTGAGCAGAGCTTTGTTCTTTCTGGAAACTCGAGATGATAATCTGCTCCCTTGCCTTTTCTAGCTTTGAAGCCACCTGCATTCCCTGGCCTGTGGCTCCTTCCACCATCTTTGAAACCAGCAGTATAGCATCTTTGTTAGGGTCACACTCCCAGCAGGGCCCTCCAGAATGTTAAGTCAACCCTGCCGAGTGTGTGGGTGCCTGGTATGAGATCTGGTGCCACGAGAAAGATGCAAAGCATTGCTCAGAAGTTAGATTAGAAAATATAGTTTATTTAAAAACTAAATTAGAAGGAGAAAGAGAGAGAGGAGATTCACCTCCCCAAGGTAAAGGAGGGGGTGCCAAAGCCAGGAAATATGGCCTGGTCATAACTCAAAGAACACATGGCTACACTATAGCTTAACAAGGCAATGGCCACTGGTTGCTCATGGTTGATTCCTTTTAATCCTTCCCTTTGATGGAGGAAGGTCATTAAAGTGATTGGGTGGTGGTCTGCTCCATGTCATCATGAAGGGGTAGGTAAGCACAGGTACTGATGTCAGGTGATGGACAGAAGGCAGATAGGTGGGTTAGTCACTTGATTGCTGCCATGGTGGTGGGCTAGATGGGAGGAGACAAGGGGAGGGATTTTTCCTGCAAAAGACCTGTCAGATGTTTCCAATTCACAAGCTCTTTGGCAAAAAGGTGGTCTTATGATCATTTCTATGACAGCTAAGGGGTGATCTTTGACCTCCCGCCTTTGACAAGGAACCTGAAAGTTTCTTAGAGATGATTACGCTAAACCATGAATTAAAAGGTTGGGCTGTCCTTGTCTTGCATCTCATGGAGATTTGCCAAGGGGGTGGGGTAGGCTGCCAGCTTGGCCAACAGTAAAAGGTCTGAATGCTTTCTAAAACCCATCCATTGGAAATTTATCTATCTATGTCTAACCTGTGCTAGATTCAAAGCGTGTCAATCTAAGCAAAAATGGCTAAGCTGAGGCAAAATGTGAACTAAGTTTATTCTAAGTTTCTCAGGGTTCCTCCTTTCAGTCTTCAAATCTCTCTCTGACTGTAACACTCTTGTCTCCTTCTTATAAGAACCCTTGTGATTACATTAAGCGCATCCAGATAATACAGGATAGTCTTCCAATCTCAAAATCCTTAACTCAATCACTCCTGCCAAGTCCTTTCTACCACATAAGGCAATATATTCACAAATTCAGCAGATTAGGATGTGAACATCTATGTCAGAAGGAGGAAACATTATTCTGCTGACTACGCCTTGGAAATCACACAGCATCACCTTCAAGACACACTTTTGGTCAAAGCAGTCACAGCCAGTCCAGCCAGTCTCTAGAATAGGGGTCTTAGACCCAAACCCTCAATGGAGGGAGAGCCAATGAATTTGTGGCCAAAGTTTAAAACTGCCACATCACCATTCCTGTTGTGGCTGTTCCATGCTGGTTAATGAGGGAGGAGCGCTATTCCCATTCTTGACTCAGCAACATAAACACAAAAGGAGATGGACAGTGTAATGACTCCACAGATGTGAGAGGAAGCAAAAGATACACAGCGCAGTTGCTCTTTAAGCAAATTTTAAAGTGTCATAGAAAAATATTAATAATAAATCCTCTTTTTATGCACAGTTGAAGCCAAGCAAATCCTACTTGATATTTATTCCTAAGTGAAAATTAGACTCAAACTGAGCAAGTTTTGAATTATGTGAGTTTTTTAGGAATGCATCCTCTGCATAAATTGTGAATATCCCATATTTGTTTTAATTCTCTAAGGATCCAAAACATAATATAACATGAAGAAAGCAAACAGTGGAGATGTAAAAATTACATCAAACTTTTAGCACAAAGATTAAGAATCACCAAATGATTAACTTTCCTCAAAATACGAGTTTCCCATGCTGTTTGAGTTGAAGAAAAAATTTTTTTCTGTTGAAATCAAGCATTATTAGTAAACAGCAGTTGTGAGAACACGAAGTGGCTAAATTGTAGGCTTTGTTGGAAACAGGCCTGAATAGAACATATTAGCATAAATTGTATTTTTTATGTTTAAGTTGCAGTGTTAAACATCAAACTGTGCTAAACGATTGTTCTCCATACAGCTGCTAAATTGAACTACCTGTTATATCAGTTTAGTAAATTGCCAAACTTGGAGAAGTCAGCAATTTAATGGATGTGTTTGTAAAATATCCTGAGGCACCCTGGCTTAACATCAAGGAACAAAACACCCCTTAGAGTGTTAAAAGTCAGTCTATTAAAAAGAAGGATTAGCAAGGGGGTAAATATAAGATTAATTTTTAAAAGCAAAGCCAATATACTTTAAAACAAACCTAACATGTTCAGTTCACATTTCATGTCAAAAAAGTTCATGTTCTGTCTCCATTTTCTCTAAATTAAGTATTAAATAATTTTTGCCTTACCATTATGCTATCATTCAGGAGCCTGGACATTGAATTTTGCCCAGTTAAGCTGACAATCACTTCCTTCTACCTTTGACCTTGGGTATTTGGTACATTTTATTAAATAGGGGAGAAAATTAAGCAAAATATGTACTCTCACAACTTCTGGTTTCTGCTAAGTTATTTGAGAATACTAAGCATTTCAGATAGTCTCTGCCTTCTACCTTATAGCTGATGTTTGTAAACCATACAGCAGACATTTAATATCCTGAGAGTAAGTGGTTTGTGTATGGCTTAGTTCTGTCAAATATAAAATTAAACATAAATATTAGATTGTGTTGGATGCCAAAGACAACTGTTGAAAACCAGATCATAAATCCTTATTTGAGGTCTGACCGTTTAAAACTGATTATTTGAAATAATTTGAAATAATAAAGAGTTAGTTAATAAACAGTTTGCTTATATCTTCTTTCTAACAAGAAGAATGTTAGAAGATAAAATAAGCTGTCCTTATCATTTTCTTTGTGTTATTTTGCCTCTCTTATCTTGATCCCATCTACATCATAATTTTTACTGGTTTTTAATACTTTTAAAATTAAAATAGTAACACATGTTCATTGATAAAATTTAGAAAATATAAACCAACTAAATAAAAAAGTAAAAATTCTCCATAATAATTTATTTTAAACACCCTGAATTAGATTATTGTTTTCACTCCTTAAATCAAAAGAAATTAGAATTGGAGCAAAGTAGTAAATATAAAAATTGACATCTAGAAGTGCTAGAGTGAAATACATGTGATTTTATTTTATTTTTTTTTTTTTTGAGTTGGAGTCTCACTCTGTCACCCAGACTGAAGTACAGTGGCCAGGAGTGGCCTCGACCTGCTGGGTTCCGGTGATCCTTCCGCCCCAGCCTTCGGAGTAGCCGGAATTATGCGCTACCATGCCCAGCTGATTTTTTGATTTATTGTAGAGATGAGGTCTCGCCAAGTTGCCCAGGCGATTCTCGAACCCGCGGGCTCAGGCAATCCACTCACCTCAGCCTCCCAAGGTGCGGGATTACAGGCTGAACCACTGAGCCCGGCTATATGTGAGTTTTTAAAATAAGCACCTCCCAATAGGATCCTTATCAGAAGAAGGCCAGGTTTACACCTCACATCAATGGGCATATAAACAAATGCCATTAGAATCTCAAAGCTGGGGTGATTCTGGAGGAAAATGGGTCACTTGGACAATTCATGATAACATAATACAAGTTGAGATAGATAAAAACTAAAATGCTGTGGGATCCCAGATAAGGAAGAGAAAGAATTTGACTAGCAAGAAGAGCAGAACAACAACAACAACAACAAAAAAAAACCCAAAAAACAAAACTTGAGTGGAACTTTGAATGGTAATTAAGCTATCAGGAGCCTAAGAAGTCAAAGGGAACAGCATTCCAAAAAAAGGGAACAGAGGAAGGAAGACACAGAGTTGTGAAGTTCAATAAGGATGGTTCTGTGATCAGGTCACAGAAGTATTTCATTGACCTCTTTGTAAACCATTTAGCTAGTCAAGCCAGGTAACAAATTGATAGATTCTTTTTTTTTTTTTCACTTTTTCATATGAGGCCACATAAGAGCATTCTAGAAAATCTAATATCATAAAATATTCTCAGACTCTACTAGTCAGAATTGTTTTAATCACATTTGACAGAAACCCAGTTCAAAGTCAAAGAACAATAGATGCTGGTATGCGTGTAGAGAAATAGGAATGGAAACTAGTTCAATCTCTGTGGGAAACACTATGGAGATTTCTCAAAGCACTAAAAATGAACTATCATTTGACCCAGCAATCCCAATACTAGGTATCTACCCAGAGGAAAATAAATCATTATATAAAAAAGAAAACTTCACTCAGACGTTCATCATAGCAATATTCACAATAGCAAAGTCATAGAACCAACCTAAATGTCTATCAGCAGTTGAATGGATAAAGAAAATGTGGTATATATAACACCATGGAATACTACACAGCCATAAAAAGAATGATATCATGTCCTTTGCATCAACATGGATGGAGCTGGAGAACGTCATCCTAAATGAACTAACTCAGAAACAGAAAACCAAACACCACAGGTTCTCACTTATATGTGGGAGCTAAATAGACATAAAAATGGAAATAATAGACTAGGAACACTGAAAGGGGGACATGAAGGAGGAGCGAGAGCTCAGAAGCTACCTATCAGGTATAACGTTCACTCTTCGGAAAACTGGGATACCCGAAACCCAGTCCCCACCAGTGCTCAACATGCCCATGTAACAAACAAGCACTAGTAACCCCTGAATCTGAAATTTAAAAATTTAAATTAAAAAAACTAGCAAAACAAAGGGGAACTATTAACTCACATAATTGAGAAGCTTAGCATATAGACTGGTTCAGCTAAAGCTGGATCTAGGTGCTCAAATGATGTGCTCATATTTCTGACTTTGTTTCTCTTTATCTATTCTGCTTGTATTCACTTCTCTTTGCATGTCAGCTTCATTCTTTCCTATTGTAGATAGGCATTGTCCATAGGAGAAGTGGCTTCTGGCAGCTGCAAGCCAACATCCTTAAAACTTGCTGACATAAAGAGAATAGTCTTCCATCAGTACATCCAGTAGAAGAAACCAGGGAGGCATCACTATAGCCCAGATTGGACAAATGCCCATCCCTAAACCAGTCATTGTGACTAGAAGAATTCAGCACCAAGTTGGCCCACTGTAGGCCACTGCCTACTTGCGAGGGTCGCCTACTTGCAAGGGTCGCCTACTTGCAAGGGTCGCCCACTTGTGAGGGCAGGAGGAGGTACAAGTCACCTTCAAGGATGGCTCCACCAGGACCACATGAAGCAGGGGAACAGCTTCCCAAAGGAAGAAGAAAAGGAGGTTGGGAGAGTATGCTCAGTACACAACAGCTAATGACCACTATTTACCTCCCAGATATTTAGAGAATTCCTTCCATCTCAACAGGGGTATATACCATCGTAGTTGCCCAGTCACCTGGGAAGGACTGCATGTGGGTGATGTTTCTTCTGCAATATACGATGATAAGAAATATACTAAAGATACATTCAAACCACACCCAAAAGATTCTCCTGACAGTCAAAGATTTTCCCCCAGTGTTCAAAATGGAGGGTCCCACTGAATCCTAAAATAGAGACCCAGTGCAGTCAATTGCTCCTCAACCTCACCCCCTAGCAATAAGAGTCACCTGGTTTAGCTCTTGTGTCTTACATTAGCATATTTGAAATCTGGTCATTTAAAATTAGATCATAAATGGAGCAAACATCCATATGGCACTTAGAATGTGCCAGGCACTATTCTAAGTGCGTTACATATGGTAATACTTGCAACAAGCCCGTGAATCATGACCCATCATTTCCTTTTATGGCTGAAGAAGCCCAACACAGAGAGGTCACATCCACACATTGCTGGATTTGAATCTAGGTGGTCCAATCCAGAGGAAGAAACTAGGGAGTTTCTTCACAATCCCAAAGCTAGACTGAAGACCTCTACTGCAGATGGAAGATAAAGTAAAGATGGTGAGCAAAGGAGCAGAAAAAGAAGTGACACACTGGAAAAAAGCAGTCTGCAACAGAATAAATAAGCAGATATAATAACATGACCTAGACACTGAACTGTCATCTCAGAAGCATGTGTCTGTCCACGTAGCCCCAACATTGTCTAGGGAGGGTGTGAGCAGTCTGGTTTAATGAATCCAGGTTAAAGATTCATCATACTTTACTGGCACCAAAATTATCCTCTCCTTTTCCACAGATGCTGTGCCACAAAGGCAGGCTGGTGTCTGAGGATAACATCACTACACAGTACCCAATGCAGTGTCTGGCACATTGTCGGACTTGATAGTGTTTCTTTAATTTTCCTTAGGAGAATCATAAGAGCTGAAAGATTAGGTTCAGTGATCAAGTATTTATTAAGCACCTACTGTGTGCAGCCCTGTGTTGGGGCCCTGAGGACACAGAAATAAGAGACAGACACAGTTATGTATCCATAGTATTTTCCACCCAGCCCAGCTTATCCCACACTTAGGTTGAGGTTAACCAGAATTTTTAACATCATTTATAAGCAGACTTGATATCTGGATAGTACACACCTCATATAGGCATACTGGTTGGTACAGTAGTAAAATATTTTTGTACTACTAGATAAACAGCCATTGCCTAAGTCTCTGGGGTGTCCCACCACAGCTCATCCTGCCCTGGTCCCTCTCTCAGGATCACCAAACATACCCAGAATCCCTTAACTAAGTGAGTAACCCAGGCCCTTATTCCAATGTATAACCTGTAACTGTTCTGATTGATGAGTACCCATGCCCCTGCCCATAAGTATTAAAATAGCCAAAATGCAAAAAGTTTCTTCATCTTTTCCACAAGTTTTTAACTCACATTTTTCTGGTAGACTGCCAGTTCTCTTTAGAAACAGTAGGTCTTTATTTTTTTAAAAAAAGGAAAAGCATCAGATACACAATGTGACAATCAGCAACTGTCTGACAAGGGCCCACTGACGCAGAGGACATAATGCCAAAACGGGACCAAATTACCTCCTCCTCCCCTGCCACCCACTGCAGCTCCTATCAGCAGACACCTTCAGAACAGAGGCCTCAGTGAGACAGACCCAGATGGCCCCACAGCCAAGGGAACTAGAGGGACCTTGTCACCTCCCTTGGCCTCTCACAGGCCCGGACTCCTGCCGGTTGTGTCAGTAATGAAGGAGAGCAAATAGCACCACTCAGGGAATTTCACCCATCTGCCCACATGATACCTCAGTTGCTGGGAAATCCCTGCATTTGCCCAGGTGCCAGGAAAGATTAGGACTGGCTCCGACAGAGATCTGTAAAAACAGACTCAAAGGCACTAGGATTCCCCATGAACACTGTGTTCTCAGCCCTGACTGCCCCCTAGAATCACTGGGGGTGCTTTTACCATATGGATGCCAGTCCCAGCCAATTTCACCAGCAGCTCCAGTGGGGCCTGCTGTGGCTTAGAGAGCACCAGAACTGTGAACTGCCTCCGTAGGCCAGACAGACAGACCCCTAGGGATCCACTCTTCTACATATCCCAACACCATTCTAGCTCCAGGTTCCCCGCTGCCCTGCCCATGTGCTCATCCAGCAGACTGAGCTGTGAGAGGTGACCTCTTCTTCGGTACCAAGCTCCCAAGAATAAAGGGTTCTGGCATTTTGCACCTAGTGGCTGGGCAGTGACAACAAGAAATACATATATTCAAATCCTAATATGAGACTGCATTTTTTTTTTTTTGAGTTGGAGTCTCACTCTGTCGCCCAGACTGGAGTGCAGTGGCCACTCCCAACCACCGCAGCCTTAACCTGCTGGGCTCCGGCGATCCTTCTGCCTCAGCCTTCCAAGTAGCTGGAATGACAGGTGCGTGCTACCACGCCCGTCTAATTTTTTGATTTATTGTAGAGATGAGGTCTCGCTGCCCAGGCGGGTCTTGAATCCACAGGCTCAGGCAATCCACTCACCTCAGCCTCCCAAAGGCGCAGGATTACAGGCTGAGCCAGCGAGCCCAGCTGAGACTGCATGTTTTAATGACATCATTCAATATTGCCTTCCAGAGATTTCTGAGATTTTTAACTGCTAACTAACATTTGAAAATTTGTTAGTGACCTATCTAGAAATGAAGATCTAAAAGTTGGCTTCTCAAAGAGAAAATCATAGAAAAGAAAAGCAAAACATAATATAAATGAGCCCCTGTTGTTTCCTGAGCCTTTTTGCAGTGTACCCTGTCCTTAACTCAGCAAAGAGGTCCTTGTCTATACACACTGAAGCCCATCAAGCCAGAAAGGAGAGCAGTGGCAATGGAAGACAAACCATTTTAGGAGGCAAGTTCTTCAGACACTCCTTACTGGCACAGATCCTGAAATCCTGCCCCTCCCATGAGGCTGCCAGGATTGGCAAGGAACCAGGCCACTGGGCTCAAGAACCTCCAAAGGTCTCCTTTCTAAAGAAGGATCACATTTCCTGCATTGCTGACAAGGAAACTAGGTGCAGGGAGGTAAAGGAAACCATTCAATGGGCAAGTGTCTTTTTAGGGCAAAAAAATGTCACTCTTATCACCTCGAGACTGCAGAAAGGAGAAACTCCTCAGACACGTCTTCTGGGGAGACATAAGATTTTGAATTTTTTTAGTTAAATTAAGCTGCTGTTAAATGTGTAGGTTTTTGTTGTTGTTGTTTGTTTGCTTTTTTTTTTCCTGTCTCAAAAAGGAACAGATCAATGCAAATGTCTCAGATTAGGTACTAAATCCGGACGAAGTGACAAGGCAGCTTGTGTTGTAGGTCACTCCTCCACACTGCCACTGCAGAACAAGGCAAGGAGGACACAGCCTCACGGCCACCTCTCCCAGCAAGTTCACCTTTGCAGAACAGACACCAACTAGGTGCTGAAGCAAGCCCAGGCATGACCAACAAGGAAAGAGGAATACAAGTCAAGGAAACAGATCAGAGAGCTAAGAAAGAAATTAGAAGCACACGCATTCAAAACAGGCAGAGCCCACACCCATCCATCTTAGGCAGTCTAAGCCTAAAAATGTAGCAAAGATATAGCAGGGGCTCATGAATTCTGATTTTCTCAGTTAAAACCAAAATGTGTACTCCCTCCCCTAATTAAACGGCAAGATTTAAATAGGTTTGCATGTCCAGTGGTTAGAAACAAAGAAGAAAGGGGAGTTTTATTTTCATCACTTTTGTATATTAGAATCTTTTCAAAACTTAGTAACTATGTGATTTGGGTAGCTACAACCTCTCTGAGTTCATTCTCTCATGGGGCCAGATTGATTGGAAGCAAAAAGTTAGACCTGCTGACCTCATAGCCTCCCCAATGGATGACTGTATAATGATCAAAGACTAGAAGCTACTATGTAAAGATATGTCCCTAAATAAATTGTCAGTAAATTATACTTGCAACGCACCATAGAATTCACTATTAGAGAAATCCTACTAGCTACAGAGCAGTGATTCTTAAAGTGTGGTAACCAAAGAAACAGCATCAGCATCCCCTGTAAACCCATTAGAAAAGCAACTTCTCAAGTCCCACCCCAGACCTACTGACTCAGAGCCTCTGGGGGTGGAGCCTAGGAGACTGTGTTTCAAGTTGTCCCTGTGATCCCTAGCCTGCTATGGCGTCCCACTTAATAGACAAGATAGCTCCTAATGTATTTGTCTCAATATCAGTTAGCCACAAGCATGTCTGTCACATAGTTCTAGAGCTTCCTTCAAATAGTCAACAATTGGTTTCGAAGAAGAAGGGAAAACCCCTACATGGCCTCCTTGCTGTCCTGGACACTCCACCTTAAGGCATTTGCTCTAGCCGTGTTCTCTGCCCTGTGTGCTTCCCCCTCCACCCTACCCCTACAGGACTTGGCTCAAGTGTCAACTTCTTAGTGAGGTTTACTCTACACGCCTGAATCCCCTTACCCTGCTAATTGTTCCCAAAGTACTTATTCTCTTCTAAAGAACTATAGAATTTACCTATTAATGTAGATAATTTTTCATATATGTCACTTCAACAGAAAACAAGTTGCCTTCCTGTAGTACAAGTATATATATACATACATACATGTATATATATTTGTTGAATGAATAAACGAGTCAGGCAAGTTCCAGAACAAATCTTTGGGTGCACTGCCTTTATTTATTTTGTAAAGACTCGGACAAGAGGGTACCTTTATAAACTGGAGAGACATTTCCATCTTCCATGGAAGATCCCACTGTTGGTTCCCACACTGCATCCTTCTGAAGGTATCTAAATGATTGATAATCTTATTTTGCAGCCAACATTCAGGAAACAGTGAGTTGCTAGAACCACATTATGAATCATTAGTGAAGGTGTTGGGTGTAGAAATATTTGCCATCATTTGACTGCACCACTCATCTGACAATACTTTCTCTCAAACAAAGCCTTTTCCAAAAAGTTAAGACTATTAATTAAATTTCACAACCATCATGGTTAACTAAAATTCAATACTTTTGCTTCTAGCTGAAAGTGGAAATATGAAATCATGCCAAATGTCAATGATCTCTTCTTGGCTGGTTCAATGGGAGTGATTTGGAAGTACAATCTCCAGTCTTTCATGACTAGTTTCTTGTTTATGATTTTCCCATGAATTTCCAGTTCTAGATATTTTTCTCCAAAACAGTTCTACACAGATAGCTTTAAGGTCACAACAGGGTAAAAGTGAATACTGATGATTAGAAAAGATTATTGGATCATTGCTAAATGTTCCACACAATCTTCCCATTCCCCATTCCTTTCAAATGATCAAACCATATTGAAGCAAATTTTCCAAAATGTATTTTAGTTTGGAAACTAAGATCTGGTAGGACACCAAGCTGAAAACTATATGTTTGTCTTTTAGTGTGTGTGTGTACGTGTGTGTACCTGAGGGTAGGGAGGTATGGAAGGGGATAGAGAAGGAGAAGGAGAGGAGAGGAACCAGTAAAATAGCATGTGGGAAAGCACCTTGCTAACTGCAAAGCCCCAGAGCAGCAATTCTGAAACTCTTTGGTCTCAGGACCTCTTTATAGTCTGAAAAATTATGGAGGACCCCAAAGAGCCTTTGATTATGTGGGTTACATCTGTCATTGTATGCCACATTAAAAATTAAAACAAAAATATTAAAATATGTATGAATCTTTAAAATAACATTAATAACACTATTACATGTTAACATAGTTACATATTTTATGAAAAATAACTATATTTTTCTAAGCAAAAACAGTTTTGTGAGGTGTGTGGTGCTCTTTCACACTTTTGCGAGTCTCTTTAATGTCTGGCTTAATAGAAGGCAACTGGATTATGAAATCTGCTCCTAAAATCTACCGCACTATCATAGGTCCTGTGGCCTATGAAAAACTCCAGTGTACACTGATGAGAGATCGAAAGTGAGATAGAACAGCACATAACAACTTAGTACAATTATGAAGTTAGTTTTGACCTCACAGACCTCTGAATGAGTCTCAGAGACCTCTGGGGGTCCCCCGGATTACACTTTGCCTGCACTAGCCAAATATTATAAACGCATTTTTTATTTAGAGATAGAGAACCTGAGACTCAGAGAGGGGAAGTTATGTGACCTACCAAAGGTCACACAGAAAATGAGAGGGAAGGCAGCACTTAGACTTTCTAACGTCAAGTTGAACACAGCATTAGACTATATATGTTTTCCACGTGTACAGTAGCTTCTGCCTAATCTGGGTTCTTCTGAGTAATAAGCACAATTATGAAATACAGTGGAGTTGAGTCAGTCAAGTATTTAACTTATATGGACTTAAGTCTATGCACCCTGCCTCCCCTATCTCCACCACAACAGAGAGAAAGAGAAAAGGAATTTTAAAGCCTGATCAATTACATGTATCATTTCATTACAAAAGCACATACCCTCTAGTGAGCACGAGGGTATGTGAATCCTCCATTCCTTCACCAGACTCACCACGGTTCTCTTCAAGTCTGAGCATTTCACTATGTTGAGGAGGATCTGGAGATTAAGATATTTCTGTCTGTTTGGTTTGGTTTGGTAGAATGTGGCTTGTATTCACAAGAAACAGCAGTTAAATGGAGGAAACACGAGCTTTACTGAAACTATTGAGAGAGCACAGTCTCTAGCAGCACAGGTAGAGTATTTGACGGGCAATTTGAGGACTTCCAAAGATAATACTGACCTCTTACCATCTCTGAAACTGTACCCCATGGAGGCAAGTGTCCTGACAGAGGAGAGTTCTACTGAGGAAGCAACACTTAGGTGATGAGGATGCTTACCACAAGAGCAGAGGTCCAGGTGATGGAAGCAGGCAGGAACACGACAGCAAGTGCATATTGCTCACCAGAAATACTCTCACCAGGGCTTCTCAATGTTGTCAGCGCCAAAGACAACCACAAATGTGACACTACTACAAAGTATTCTCCTTCATAATATACCAATATTTGTACTAAAATTGTTATCTTAAAAATAATACATTAATTTGCTTTAAAAAAAAATTAGTAGAAAAGTCTTAACTCTGACTCCACCTCCATCGCAGTCCATGCCCCAAAGGTAACATATCTATTTCTCTCTTTAGTTTATCTGATCATTTCCTTTATAACTCTAATATATGACTTCTCTATTTCTATTTATCCTTGTTAAAAATATTAACTCCCACTAAGGAAGACTCACCTATATTTCCCTTTACGTTGTTTCCTGGACCCCAAACACTCCTGATAAATTTACATTCTATTCAGTAATTCTATTTTCCATGCTTTGGCTTTAAATTGATTCTAAAAAAATAAAAACTTGTGAACAGCATTGAAAATAAGATTGCGAGGACAGAACCAAAAACTATGATTAGAACAAAATGTGATCCTATGACATGAAATGTGCACCACTTGAAGAATAACGTTTCCAGTGTGAAGAGTAAGTGGACTCTCTGTTCCTTCTCTTCATCAATTGCTGAGAACCAAGACACACTTTTGTCTCCTTCATATTTGAACTATGACTTTGTATTTTCCCCAGAGTTCCTGAGAAGGAAAAAAAAAAGAGAGAAGGAATGGTAACAGTTCTCAGTTATACAGTTTCGGTAATATAATCACTTTCTCCCAGAAGACATTTTGACTTCTTATTATTACCAGTTGCTTCTAAATCTACTCCACAATTGTTACAATAGAATATCTTTTCATTGCCCTATTGGGTTATTATCATGGTTTTGGGATCCAATATCTTCATTGTTTCTTGGTCATTTATTGTGTGGGTGGCAAATCTCTTTCACTTATTGTTCTTTTTTGGGAAAAAAACTTCCTAAGTCCTTTCATGTCTGAAAATGCTTATTTTACTCTCACTTTTAATTGTTCATATAGAGCTGAAACTACTGGGTGTCACAACATCCATCTATTCCCACCCTCCTACATCTTATAATAGAATCTTCTTTTGTATTGGTATTCTCCTCCTCCAAGTGTCTACAGGTGGGTGGTTCCTGACTTGTCTACCCATTACCCTTACAGTGATTGGTTTAGAAATAGACATATACTAAATTTTGGTAAATAAAACATGAAGAAAAGTCTGCTTGGATTTTTTAATAAAAGGCATTCTCTTCTTTCTCTGAAGACTTATTTCTGAATGTGGTACTTAGAACTGCTGTGGACATCTTGTCACCAGAGAGGAGCTAGTGACTGTTCAAAGTCAACAAGCTAAAGATGACATTGCAGAATGATGGAAGAATCAGGAATTTTGATTATTATTTGTCATTATTAAACTGATAAATTTACCAACCCTGGTGATTTCCTACCTCTGAATGTGAGATAAGATAATACAATTTAAACCACTGTGAGGGCCTTCTGTTCCTTGCAGCCAAAGGAATCCTAACTAATATAGATGCCTATAGAATTCTTGGTTTATGATTTCCCTTAAAACTTTGAAAACATTTTTCCATTGTCTATATCTACTGCTGTAGGTTACTGAAGTAATATGTGAATCCATTTCCCATTTCCTTGTGATTAATATGGTTTTTGCTCTTGCTGAGAGCTTTTATGTTTGACTTTTATTCCCAGAATGCTGAAATTCATCATAATGTGTCTTGATTAGGATCTTTTCTCATTTATCCTGCTTGGCATTTAGTGGGCCCCTTTTAATTGAATAATTTAATTTTTTCTTTAGCTCAGAGAAAGTTTATTCCATTATTTATTTCCTTTGTATCTATTATACAGATATTGGACCTTCTCAAACTATTCTATTGTCCTTTTACATATCTCTTAAATTCACCACCTTTTTGTGCTAGGTTCTAAAAAATTTTCTCAACTTCATCTTCCTGTTTACTTATTTGAAATTATCAGTGTCCTTTCTGTTATTCTGATATTTTACTGCATTTTAAAATTTTCAACAATCATATTTTAAATTACTGAGAATTCTTTCTTATTCTCTAATTACATGTTTTCAATAGCAGTCAGTTACTGTTTTATCTATGTAAAAATATCAGAATTGCTTTTAATATCTTTATATCTTCTCAAGTGACTTCTTGTTTGTTTATCTCAGCCTTTGTTTTTTTATGATGTTGATTTCCCTCATATATTTACAGACAAAGGACTTTGTAGATTAGTATAGGTAGCTTGTGTGAGCTTCCTGTATAGTTCCAAAGGTCTGTTTACTCAGAATGTGCGAACAGACTGTAGCCTTTATGTGCAGAAATCCTTCTCTTTGGTATACATAGGGAGCAGGCAGGTGGATTTGGAAATCCTACCACTGTCAAAGAAAAGTAGGACACTTAAAAGCATTTCCCTCCTAGTCTGAGATGATTTTCCTCTTTGACCTCTGGCTTTACTCCAGGACTTCCTTTTTATCTGCTGGGTCTATCTCAGACATCACTCTGCATCCCTCCCTTGCCCCAACTTCATACCTTGGGCTGTCCCTTGGTAAATCAATCACAAGTTCAAAAAACAATTCTTAGAATTCAAATTTCTTTATACACATCTTAGAAAGGAAAGAACTACTTAGCCAAAGTATCCTGAGGACATCTTTCCAGTTAACCACCCATACTGCTATATTAAAGCTCACTCTTCTCTATATGTGCCAATTCCAAGCACAGAGGCTGTCTGAAGAAAGTCTCCCACCTCGGATACAACTCTCCATTTAGTTCTAGGTCATGGTTTTCTATTGAACATTTTTGTTGTCGTTGTTTTTGTTTTTGGAGTCTCACTCTATCACCCAGGCTGGAGCACAGTGGCACAATCATGACTCACTTAGTCTCGAGTTCCTGAGCTCAGGTTATCCTTCTGCCTCAGCATCCCGAGTAGCTGGGACTACAATCATGCACCCCCATGCCTGCCTAATTTGTTGATTTTTTTTTTTTTTTTGTAGTGATGAGGCCTCTCTATGATGCCCAGGCTAGTCTCAAACTCCTGGGCTCAAGCAATCCTCCCACCTTGGCCTCCCAAAGTGCTGAGGTTACAGGTGGGAGCCACAGTGTCCGGCCTACACTCTTAAATAATAAACTGCAATCCCAGATAGCTTCTACCTTGCAGAAATTTAATGAAACCTCTTGTCTACTCATAGCACTGCCTCCTGTTTTCAGAGTTGTCATGGATATATATATCCATATATATATATCTTCAACTGTCATTTCAGTGGATTCTAAGAAGGCAGGGGAGGCAAATGAGCATACACAGTCTGTCATCTTGAACCAGAATATTTTATACATTTCTATTAACACAAATTGACTTTATATTTTAATTTTTTGGCATAAAGAGTTCAGAGTATATAGGAAGCCCATGTAATGTGGAGGGCAATGGGTTGGAAGTGAAAATTGATGTAAAATATTTTAAATCTAGATTCAAGTATACAAAGTCAAATATATTTTCTCTATATAGCAAGAGTCAATTTCTGAATTGCTCTCCGCCCACCCCCCCACATTCCCTTCAAAGTCAGAAGCTTAATCGGGGTTATTTTCAGGAAAACTCAGTCACTTTTGAGTAAAATTAATCATTTCAAGCTTAACTTGGTCAATTCAAGATATTAAACCACTATTACCTTTCTTGCCAGGGTTACATCAAAGGCTGTTCAGGAATTTGGGGACATGGCACCTGCCCTGGCCTCCATCAACTTCCTTCCTCCCCTTCCATCTATAGTCATCGGCCTCTATCCCCATCAGATCCTTCACTGATGTCCATGGTCCTCACATTGGCCTTTAAGCACCAGAACACAGGAGTCATTTGCATTCTTTTCATCTCAACTACAAGCTCCTTTAGGTTCCCTGACTCATTCACTCTCAATCTCCCCCTCCACCCCACTCTTTGCTGTTTCAAAATTATCTTTAAACCATCCTGTGCTACTCTCTAGTCTCAAACTTGGACATGTTGCTTTTGCTGGTGCTGTACTATGCTGACACAAATAACTTCTCTACAGGGCTCTATTCAGGAAATAGTGAGAATGGAAAGTGACACAGGATGTCCTACTCTTAAATGCATCTCACCCTACCTCCAATGCTCAGTCCACTTAAAAAAAGATAGAACATTAGATAACTTTCAATAAACCCACTGGAATATAAGCACTGAAACATTTCCTCTGGTTGCCCCCATCCCTAACCTAGGTCTGTTTAGCTAGTTTACAGAACAAAATAGTTTTGTTCTTCTCCACTGTCATATTTTATTGATTCTAAGATATATATTTCTTTAAAGCTAGATGTCTCTTAAATTGGGATATATTTTACAGTTGATGACATCTTATATGTTACAAACTAAATGTTTGTGTTCTCCCAAAATTCATATATTAAGTCCTAACCTCCAATGTGATGGTATTTGGAAGACAGATTTTTGAAAAGTAAGTAGGTTTAGATGAGTCAGGAGGGTGCGGCCCTCATGGTGGGATTAGAGCTCTTATAAGAAAAGGAAGGTAGAGGTTGAACTAGCTTGTACTCCTCCCACCAACAGTATAGAAGTGTTCCTTTTCTCTGCACCCACGCCAGCACCTGTTGTTTTTGACTTATTAATGATAGCCATTATTACTGGAGTTAGGTGATATCTCATTGTAGTTTTGATTTGCATTTCTCTGATGATTAGTGAGGCTGAGCAGTTTTTCATGTGTCTGTTGGCTGCTTGTATGTCATCTTTTAAGAAGTGTCTGTTCATGTCTTTTGCCCACTTTATAATGGGGTTTGTATTTTACCTTTCACTTCATTTGAGTTCCTTGTAGCTCCTGGATCTTAGGCCTTTGTCAGATGCATAGTTTGCAAACATTTTTTCCTCATTCTGTAAGTTATCTCTTTACTCTCTCGATGGTTATTTTTGCTATGCAAAAGCTTTTCAGTTTGATGAGGTCCCACTTGTCTATCTTAGCTTTTACAGCATTCACGTTTGGGGACTTGGTCAAGAATTAATTGCCTTCTCCAATGTGCATAAGGGTGTTTTCTACATCTTCTTCTAGGATTCTTATAGCTTAAGCTTTTGCATTTCGGTCTTTGATCCATTTTGAGTTTATTATTATTTTTTTATATGGTGATAGGTAAGGGTCCAGTTTCATTCTTCTACATGTGGTCAACCAGTTTTTCCAGCACCATTTGCTAAATATGGTCTCCTTTCCCCAGTGATTGTTATTAGGAGCTTTGTCGAAGATGAGTTGGTTGAGAGTATGTGTTTTCACTTCTGGAATCTCTGTCTTGTTCCATTGGTCTATGTGCCTCTTCCTGTACCAATATTAGGCTGTTTTGGTTACTATAGTGTGGTGATTCCTAAATGAACTAAAAATTAACCTTCCATATGATCCAGCAATCTCTGTCCTGGGAATATTTCCAGACAAACTTATATCATCTACAAAAAAGATACATGCACACACATGTTTATTGCTGCACTATTCACAATAGTAAAAACATGGAACCAACACTACTGCCCATCAAAAGTGAACTGGATAAAGACAATGTGGTACATATACACAATAGAATATTATGCAGCCATAAAAAAGAACAAAATCAGGTTGGGTACAGTGGCTCAAGTCTGTAACCCCAGCACTTTGGGAGGCTGAGACGAGAGGATTCCTGAGTCCAGGGGATCAAGACCAGCCTGGGTAACTTGGCAAGACCTTGTCTCTATAATAAATCAAAAAAATTAACCAGGTGTGGTGGCATATGCCTGTGGTTCAAGCTACTTGGAAGGCTGAGGCAAAAGGATCACCTGAGACCAGCAGGTCGATGTCTCTTAAACTGGGATACATTTTACAATTGATGACATCTTATATGTTACAAACCAAATGTTTGTGTTCTCCCAAAATTCATATGTTAAGCCCTAACCTCCAGTGTGATGGCATTTGGAAAAGTAAGGGCTTCTGAAAAATAAGGTTTAGATGAGTCAGGAGGGTGTGGCCTTCATGATGGGATCAGAGTTCTTCTAATAAGAAGGCATAGAGGTTGAACTAGCTTATGCTCCTACCAACAGTGTAGAAGTGTTTCCTTTTCTCTGCACCCACACCAGCATCTGTTGTTGTTTTTTGACTTATTAATGGTAGTTGCCATGAGTGTGCCACTGCCCTCCAGTCTGGGCAAAGAGTTAAGACTCCAACTCAAAAACTAAAATAAAAAGAACAAAATCATGGACTTCACAACAAATTGGCTGGAGCTGGAGACCATAATACTAAGTGAACTAACACAGAAACAAAGAACTGGATATTACATGTTCTCACTTATAAGTGGGTCCTGAACATTAGTCATATTAGCACAAGGGAGGGATCAGCAGTTATTGAGCACTGCTAGGAGAGGGAGGGAGGAAGGTAGAGGGTACATGACAACACAAAGAGTACCTGGTCCACTACCTGATGGAGTAAGGGCCAGTTAGAAGCCTAAACTTTACCTGCATGCAGCCTACTTATGTAGTTAATCCTCATTTGTGCCCCACATCTCCATAATAAAATAACATTTTTTTTAAAAAGGAGAGAAAGGCAGATGTTTGCAAGCCAAGAAGAGGGCCTTCAGTAGAACCCAATGATGCTGCCAGCCTCCAGACTATGAGAAATAAATATCTGCTGTTTAAGTCACCCAGTTTATGGTGTTTTGTTACAGCAGCCTGAACAGACTAAGACATTCGTTTTGATTAAACATGGTATTTCTAATCTGCTTATGGTATTACTTTATGCCTTATGTATTAGTTTGCTATGACTGCCATAAGCTGGGTGACTTAAACAAAAAAAATTTATTGTCTACAGTTCTGGAAGCTAAAGTCTGAGATTAAGGTGCTGGTAAGGTTTGTTCCTTCTGAGGGCAAAGAAAGGATCTGTTTTAGGCCTTTCGTGTTAGCTCGTAGATGGCTGTCTTCTCCCTATGTCTCTTCACACTATCTTCTCTCTATGCATGTCTCTGTGTCCAAATTTCCACTTTTTATAAGTATACAAGTCATATTGGACTACAGCCCACCCTAATGACCTCATTATACTTTGATTATCACTGTAAAGACCTTATCTCCTAACAAGGTCACATTCTGAGGTACTGAGAGTTAAGACTTCAACATCTGATTTATGGGGGGACACCCTGATTCCTTCAAAGATTTCCTTTTGATGTTCAAACCAAACTCTTCCAAATGAAAAACCTTGCTTGTTTCTGCTATGAATTTGAAAATATAGATTTCTAAAATCTCGACAGGATTTCTATCGACCTGTTTCTTTCTCTTTATATTCCTACTATAACAATCCAAATGCTCACAGCAATGAATTAATAACAGAATAAGGGGAGGGCCAAAGGGAAATTTTAAGGAGTGGGGAAAAAGTAAACCTCTATCAATATTTCAAAATTTTGCCCAACTTCATTAAATCAGCCCAAGGTGCCAAATTTACTGGGTCAAACCTGTAGCAGTCTTTCACTTAGAGAGAATGCTTTAGCACGTCTCAAAAGTCTTCCATTTTAGTCCCTCCTAACAGCAGAGAAGTGGAAAGACACCCCGTGAATTTTGAAGACATAATCCAAAGCAGCTAATCAGAAATAAGAAATGTTCACACCTCTAGTTTAAACTTTAAATGCCATGTGAATTCATGTTGCTCTTCATAATATTCCCCTACCCATGTGTGGCAATCACTTTTATGAGGAAGAAAAATTCAAAACAATTTCCCACCAAAGTTTCAAGCAGCATCCAGGAAGAAGCATCCAGTTTGTCCTATGATTTCATGTGCCCTGGCATAATGCCCCATGCTTGAGAAGCACAGCTTTCAGTGGAGGAAACAGGAAGTTCCACAGATAAAGGGGTTTTGTTTTGTTTCCAGCAGAGAAGATCTTCATTTTGGCACTGCCAGGAAGCCAGTCCTTTTCCACCCAAAGGACAGCATTTCCTGAAGAGCAGATATATGTTCCTTCCCAGCTGGTGGAGAGTCTGCCAAGTGGAAAGAAAAAGGCAAGCCACAAAATAAAAGAGCTGCACTGGAGCAAAGATGCACATATCAGAAGGAAAGACAGGGACCAAGGGAAAACGGGATAAGAGTGGGGGTGAGGAAGAAGTCACACAGCTCCACACAGAGCAAGGAAAGGGAGCCACAAAGCAAAAGCAGGAAGCCAGAAGAAAAAGGCAGAGAAAGGGAAGAACAGGAGTGACTTGATCAGGATTTGTGGCAAAGGGTAGCAAACTCTAAAATGATGATGAGACAACACAGCACAAATAAAGCCGAGTCAACAAAAACACCTACATCCTGAGCTTCACAGAGTACCTAGAACTACCCCAGAAAAACCATTTCCTCTATTACAGGTCCAGTGATATCAGTCTGTCTTCTCGTTTCCATTAGTTTCTTGTGTCTGTGGCATCTACTTAAGTGAACTTTCGAGGCACTGATGAAGCTGAAGTTGCCGGATGATTTCCAAAATTCACCCTAAATTCTATAAACCAATGATACATTTAGGTCTGAAAATTACTTAACCAACTCTTGAATGAACGCAAGTCAGCAACAAGCATTTTCCCTCAAATGTATAAGTTTTTAAAAAGTTTCCTTGATAGTTTTATTTCCATAGTTTTATTTCCATCCCTTAGATTATTCAGCATCGGGGTTCCTATATAGACGCATCCGGAAAGGTCCTATTCTCTGGCTTTTATCTTTCCCTCGTCCGTTCACATAAAGATGAGATGGCAAACACATGTGTGACTGCTAGGCATGTGCTGGCCTCCACAGGTCTCTGCTGCCGGTGGTCCACAGCCCCTTGGAGCAGCAAAGCCGGGAGAAAGAGAGATGGCCTCTGAGGATCATACTTAAGGAAATCCCCAGGCCCATAGCCAACCACATTAAAATTCAACCAGCACCACACCCAAAGCAAAGAAATAAGAACCATAACTCTTCTTTTCTATTTGGCATAGGGCTAATTCTCAGTTTTCAAACTCAGGTATGTAAGGAATGGATCTTTACTGTTCTCTAATAATCTAATTTATAATTCAATCCTGTTTGACAGCGATTAATCTCATACAATTCAAGGTCCTTTCTCCAGCCCCGAGATGATCTTCACAGAGTTAATCTAAATTCCAGGGCTTCTCTCAGCAAGTGCCAAAACCTCAGGGCTTTGCCTAAATACAGGGGCATGGGCTTCCTCTGCTCTCTGGCTCCCCAGGACCATGAGGGGTTTGCATAGTCACTGTCCTTAAGGATTCACTGTAGACACAAGGCACGGCCTACTTCTTCAGGGACCACAGACATCTGCCTTCCCTCTCTCCTCTCTGACTCTCCTCTCTCCTCACCAAGTGCACCATCACCCTGTTTGGGAAAGGGGGTTAAAGAGTGCTAGAGAAATCTTCTCTTACTCATCAAGCATCGTTCTAAATTGCATCCACACATGGCATCCTTTGGTGCCCCATGAAGACCAAGACCAGGTTGTGGAAATCAAACACCAAGCATTGGTATCTGAATTCTGCTATGTCACTTGTCCCCTGGAGGCAACAAGCGTGGAATGCCCTAGCTGCCGAGGCAGGGGATGTGCCAGGTCTAAAAGAAACTAAAGGGACAAAAATCTCAGTGAATAGCTGGAAATAGCATCCTGCCTACACGGTGATGGCTCTGTCTGTTTTCCTTTTATGCTTTGTCCCTTTTGAACCTCTCCCATCGAAAGTCCTCAGGAAAAACATCAAATAATTAGATGCTGTAATTGCTGGTTGCACAGGGACTGGAGGAAAGGGCAGAAGGGGCCGTTAGCTAGTCGCATAGGGCTGAAACAGCATGAACAGTTCAAGGAACAGCAAGTAATGGAATGTGGTTAAGACGTAGGGGGCAAGCATCTCATTTACATTTTTTAAAGACTACATTTGTATATGGACATACATATGTGAGCAAACAAGCAGAAAAAGATTGGACTTCCACTTTTTCTCTTCATATGTTCTATATCGTTTAAATTATGTCCAATAAGAAAGTAGCTGTGTTCTGTATAAAAATGAAATGCAGGGTGCATGTGAAAGGTGAGCACCAGATAAAAGTGGACAGACAGGTGGAAGGATGGGAAAGAAATGCCTTCATTAGGGGTGTGATCTTTACCATGACAATGGTAAGACACAAACAAAATTTAACAGTCCTAAAGAACACCTTCTGATTATTAAATCAACACATACTCATTGTAGAGAATTTGGAACATACAAATTCTGGCTGTCTCCCAAGAGATAGCCAGTGTTGACATTTTGGTATAGTTTCTAATGCCTGTAATAAATGTACATAAATATTTTTAACTATATGGGATCAATCTGTGTAATCATTTTATTTTGCTTTTGTGTAATTTTTATTTTCAATGTTTTTCTGCTTCATCACTGTAAAAAAAATCAAACAGGTAACTGAGAAAGTGAAATTTCTTATAATTTTTCTATCATACTTAATAGTTTGGTTTATACTTTCCCGGAATTTTCCAATAAAACACATACTTCTTTAAATGAGATCATATTACACAAGTACTCATCAACTTATTCTTTTTATTTAGAAATCAATATCTCTTGGTCATATAATTTCATCAACTGATACAGATCAATCTCATTATTTCTACCAGATATAGTATACTTTATTAAATAGGGTATACTTTATTTAACCAGTACTTTATTAATAGGCATTTAAAGTATTTCCAGTTTTAATATTATAAAAATGCTTTAATAAGTATCCTGATATATAATGTGTGTGTGTGTGTGTGTGTGTGTGTGTGTGTGTGTGCAAGTATTTCCTGAGATAAAATTCCTAGAGATAAGTTTTTAGGTCAAATAGGATATACATTTTAAATTTTAAAGGACATTGCCTAACTCCTCCAAAAATGCTGTAGAAATAGAAAATTCTTCCAACAGGGTATAAGAACACCTTTTCTCCAAACCTTAGTAGCACTGAGTATTATGTTTCTCTTACTATTCGGTCATCTGACTGGCAAAACATAATATATTATTATTTTACAAATATTTTCCTCAGGTTGATATGTATTTATCTTATTATAATTTTAATTTTGCTTTCCAAAGAAATTTTCCATTTTACACAGTCCAGTTCACACTTCCAAGATTACAAAAATTTTCACCCACATTTAATTGTGGACCTTTCATTTTATATTTAACTATGGAATCTAGCTGTAACTTACTTTGGTTTAAGGACTAAACTAATGATCCAGGGTTTGGTTTTTTTTTAATGAAAATGTTAATAAGATATAAGATACATACAAAAAAGGACACAAGAAATAAATAGAACCTACAACCTACTTACCTCCTTACATGGAGGTAAGGAGAAGTAGTCAGATCCAGGCTATATTTTAAATGCAGTGTCAACAGGACTTGCTGATGGCCTAAACGTGGGAGTTGTAGGACAGAGAATGCTCAAGGACAACTCCTCGCTTTTTGGCCTAGGCAACTGGATCGATGACGGTGTCATAAACCTGAGAATCCAGGGAAAGGGGCAGACTTAGGGTAAGGGGGGTTGGGAATCAGGAGTTTGGTACAGAACATGTTAAATGTCAGATCCATTTAGACACCCAAGTTTGACTTAGTGAACAAGTGAATATATGGGTCTGAATCTTAGGAGAATGATGAAAACTGAAGATATAAACTTAGGACTCATGAACAAATAGATATGTCATACCATGAGACTGGATTCATTCATCCAGGAAGGGATAAAAGGCCCAAACCCTGGGATACTCCAACTTTAGAAATTAGGAAGAGATTCAGAGCAAAGATAACAAATGTCCAACAAAGGGAAATGCCCACATGTATTTCAGTCTGTTTCTGAATTTTCCACTCTGGTATCCTGATCTTTCCATTTGTCTATTCTTGTATCAGTTTTCATTATCTCATTTCCAAATGACAAATTCAATTCAAACTGACATACACAATGAAAGGAAAACCAGGTAACAAGGTGTGATACAAATGATGTCACATGGATGCAGTTTCTCTCCATTTCCCCGCTATGCCCTCTTCTATAATGATTTCATCCTTGGCTCCAGGTCATAACAATAAGGTTGGGGTTCCAACACCAAGAGAAAAGTGAATGCTACTGGGCAGCAACATTCCCAGCTGTCCACCACTGTTCCTCTGCCAGTACCAAACTGGCTTAATTACTTTACTTACGGACACATTTTCATAACTCGTGAGGTTTTTATGTTTATATCACTACCATTCTTCCTCAGCTATTTGTTCACATTTATTCTTAAAGAATCTATACTTACAATCTGTCTCCTTCCACTTTGATCAGATTGTCCTTTCCCCAAAGCATCTTAAATTTTTCTTTCCTAAAAAGCATGCTTCATCCTCATTCCTGCAATGCTTTCTTCCATCCTCAATCCCTGTCCATACATTTATCCTCCTTCAATACATAGATCAAATCTTTCCTCCCAGTTACCACATCTGGAAATGTTAGCTCTGTCCTCCCATGGACTGCTACAGCATCAACAGCAATTTTTAAAGTGGTCCAGATTTGTCAAGTATTTTTTCCAATTTGTCACAATCTCCCCAGTAAACTGTAAAGTACTTTGGGAAGAGAGCCTTGTTTCATATTTCTATATATTCTTCTCAGCAACCTACCCGATCCTAAACACATAATTTCTAACCTAAATCAAATTTTTAAACAATTGCCTGCTTAAGCTAGCACCCCCCTATTTCTCTCTTCTTTTTTCTCTAAGGAACGTACAGCAACAGAAGAAAACAATACAATATTGTTTGTGGTTTATGATGTGGAGTCTTCTCTTTAGGTGAGTATCCATGGTTTGAGAATGGCTATGAGTTCTTAGCACACAGTTCCACAGGTGTGTAGAGCAGCACCCTTAACATAAGTAACTCCATCTTAGAAAAAGATGCCATCCTAATTTTAAGAGGCATCATGTCAACAGAAACCAGATGTTGTGCCTCATCAACAAAGGCTGCATTCAGACAGATAAGGACATAAATGAGCATATGCCTTTCCACTATCAGTCCTCTCCAGAGTTCCTCATAGTCCCTTAAAATCCTCTGGTGAGGGCTGATAGTGAAAGGGTGTATGCTTGGTTTTGTCCTTATCTGGCTGGATGCAGTCCTTATTGATAAGGAGCAACATCTGGTTTCTGCTGACATGATCCCTTTTAAAATTAAAATGGAATCATTTTCTAAGATGGAGTTACTTATGTCAAAGGTGCTTTATATACCAGGGACTGGAGTTTTGATTTCAGGAACTATGGAAGGTGCTGGGATACAGAGATGAATAAAATGGACACAGTCTCTGTCCTTATGAAGCTCATAAATTTCTCTTCCAGTGCTATAACTTCTTATTTCATTCTTTTCATGGTGGTTTTTAAAAATCAAAACAAATTCTTAATTTTAATGCAATCAAATGTTCTCAATCCTTTCTTAAGTTAAATTTTTTTGGATCATATTTAAGAACTGCTTCCCTAGGCAGAAATTATGATGACATCCTCCTGAATTATTATTCAAAACTTTCATGTTTAAGTTTTTAAATACTTTTGAAATAGATTTTTATGCACTGTGTAACATGATAGTCAAATTACATTTTTTATATCATATCCATGTGTCCCAGTATCATTTATTAGAAAGTTCACCCTTTATATGTAGTGCCTTCTTTGTAATATATCCAGAGTCCATAAATGCAAATGAGTGCTTCTGGGCTTTCTATATTGTTCTGTTGAACTATTTGCTTATCCTTGAATCAATACGATGCTGTTGTTATTATGATAGCTTTATAATAAGACATCATATTCATAGAGCAAGGCTTCTGACTTAGTCCTTCTTCCTTAAAATGTCTTAGCTATTCTCATTTAAAATAAGTATGATCAAGGATATTTCTATTCCTCTTTGTAACTGTCATTTTTTTACTTTATATATCATGCAGTTGTTAGGTGCATACAAATTTCAAACTGCAATGTTTTCTTGGTGAAATCTTCCTTCCTAGTAATGCTTTTAACAATAATCTCTATCTGCTATTTTGCTTATTATTTGACAGTATAAGTTTTTTCATTCTTTTACTTTCACTCTATCTGTAGTCTTATATTATAGCAGAGTCTTTCTCAACTAGTTGGTATGCTTCTATTTTTGTGTGTGGCTATTCTAGAAAATATGGCATGTATTGTTAACTTATCAGCCTAAGGATAATCATTATCTTACTCTCCTACCAGGTAATATAAGGACCTTAGAATTCTCCTGATTCCTTTTATCCCCTTTCTTCACTTACATGCTATTGTTGTCTTACTTTCAATTCTAGATATTTTCACCCATAAGATATTAAAATTTTGTTTTATACTTCATTGTTTATCTACATTTATATTTAGCCTCATCCTGACCTCTTTATAACATCCTTCTTTCCTTACAGTATCTTGACATTTTCCATCTACAATCACTGTCCTTCTGCCTGAAGCCTGTTGATCAAGATTGCCTTTAATGAGGCAAACTCACTAAAGTGGTAAAAAATTCCATATCCTTCTTTATATGAAAATGTCTTTATTTTGCTGTTGTTCTTGAAAGGTATTTTCTTTGTGTATAGAATTCTAAATTGTCAGCTATTGCCATTACAGACATTATTCAACTGTCTTCTGGATTGCATTGTTGGTGTTAAGAAGTATGTAAAACCCTCTTTCCAAGTTCATATATCTTTTTTCTGATTGCTTTTAGGATTTTCCCATTGCCTTCAGTGATCTACCTATGAATTTCAGGCTTAATACATTTGATCAATTCTGGAAAAATCTCAATCATTATCTCCTTGAATAACTGCTTCTACCCCATTCTCTCTTTCCTCTCCTTTCCAGTTAAATGAGCATAGATCCTCTCCCTTTAGACTCCCTGTCTTTTAACTACTCTATCATATTTTCTTTTTGTCTTTCTGTGTAGCATCTACATAATTTCTCATGCTTTATCATCCAATTCATTAATCTCTCTCTCTCTCTCTCTCTCTTTTTTTGTCAAATACACTGTCTAATGGAAAGCCATTACATTTTTTTTTTAAGTCAGAGTCTCACTCTTGTCACCCAAGCTGGAGTGCAGTGGCATGCTCACAGCCACCACAGCCTCGACCTACTGGGCTCAGGTAATCCTTCTACCTCAGCCTTCTGAGTAGTTGGAACTACAGGCATGCACCACCATGCCAGTTAATTTTCTGATTTATTGTTGAGATGAGGTCTCACCATGTTGCCCAAGTTGGTCTTGAATCTGGGGGCTCAGGCAATCCTCTCGCCTCGGCCTCCCAAAATGCTGGGATTACAGGTGTGAGCCACTGTGCCCTGCAGCCATTACATTTTTAAACTTCAATTTTGTATTTTTATTACTGGAAGTTCTGCTTGGTCATTTTAAAATCAGACAAGCCATTTTTCATTGTGAATCTGTTTCTTTTCTATTCATCACTTCTGCTGTTTCTCTCATCATATTTTGTTTCCTCATGTGCTTTGTTATTTCTGACTGCACTGCTCATTGTCCCCTGAAAATTAGGAAGAAAGTGACTTCCTCCAGAGAAGATTCACCTTTGATTTTGCCAGATGTCTGGGAGTGGGGTTAGGGGACACTACCAACCTGAAACTACCTTAAACCAAGATGATGACTTGAGGCTCTCAGAAATTAAAGTGATATAAAACTCTCCTCAAATCTGTGAAAATGCTGACTGATGGCCACAACTTACTTTTCCTTTTTTCACTCACCCAGCTCAATAACAGAGCAACCTTCTCTTATGTCCCTGAGGGGTGGGGAGACATAGTTTTACTTCTGGTTCATCTTTGCCCTGAATAGTTTCAGCTTTATATGGAGATGATCTTCTATGAGACTCTCCACATTGGGCAAGGCATGTACTTGGACAAAACTTCATTGTCCTGCAAGGCTGCCAAAAGGAAAACCTATATTTATTAGGATCAACAAATGTCCACAGGGCAAAAGCAACTTAGGTGTTTTAGCATCTTCTATGTCTCTCTAGTTCCCACCTGACCATAGATTCTAGCCTGATAGTTCCTTTCTAGTTTCTCAGATCTTTAGTACTTTTAAGGAAAAAGGAAATATTTTCAATTTTAAAACCATATTCAACTTTTAATATTTTCAATGGAACGTTGGTCCAAATAACTTTGCCCACTATTATCAGAAACAGAAGTCTACCATTTTCTTTCTTCATTATCATTGAATGAGTTGAGTTTTCCTGAACATCTACAGTATTTGCATGAGGTTCTTCTTGGCAGTAAAGGAAAGTACACCCAGGATCCTCTTTCAGATGAGCTATTTTCACAACCCAAAGGCTCTCTTCTTCCCTGCTACCATAAATACAGAATACTTCCTATAGATATGACGGCCTGCCTGTGTTATTCTTTATACAACCTCTCTTCATCTCGCCTCTCTGAACCAAACTACATCTAGAAAGGCTTCTTCCGCTAGCTGTACACTCAGTTCACAACTATTGAGCGCAAGAGATAGATTTTCCATGTCAGGGTGAATTTTTCACCTTAAAGAGTATGACTTTTCTGGTACTTTCCAAGATCTACTGCCACTGGTCTCTCTCACCATTTCTGTGCTGCTTCCCTTCACTGCCTCAATGGCTTCCATCTGATCTCATCCACTTGGGACCATCTTTACATATATTTTGAAGTCTATAGATTAAATTCCTCTCATACTTTTACTGTAAACAGAGTTTGCAAGGTTTTTTTTTTCCACCTTCCGTGTTGCTTTTGAGTGTTTTTCAGGAAGAAAAGTGAAAATGCAACCTAATGCAAAATACTTTTATTCAAAAGTTCAAATAATTTTGACTCCTCTCTTTCTCTCACACCCAATATCCAATACATCAGCAAGATCTGTCAACTCTACCTTCAAAATATATTCAGAACTTGTCTACTTCTTGCCACCTCTATCTCTATCCTAGACCAAGTCACAATTGTATTTTATCTGTACTATTACACAGACTCTTAATTAGTCTTCCTGCTTCACATTAGTTGCCTTATAGTCTATTCTCCATACAGCATGTATAATTTCCAGGGCATGAGCTGGATCTTCCAATAGATTCTCTTCTCACTCAGAATAAAATCCAAAGTCTTTCATATAACTGTGAGATCCTACATTCCCTCCACCTCCTTCTCTCCTATTATTTACTGCATTCCAGCCACAATATTCTCCTTGCTGTTCTTTACACAGATCAAGCAGATTCGCATCGTGTGCCTTTGCACCTGCTGAACCTTTTGTAGGGACTTACCCACCTCTAGATTCCCTCATGGCTCACTCCTCCCCACTTCATTTAAGCCTCTGCTTAAATATCACCTTATCAAGAGGCCTTCCTTGAACAACTTCTCTAACATAGCATCACTATCTCATGTATTCACTCACTGTCTCCTTATCCAGTTTTATTTTTCTTTTGGTACTTATTATCATCTTACATATTTTATATTTATTTACTTTTTTGTTTGGGGTTGTTTGTTTTCTTTCACCAAAATATAAGCCCTAGAAGAATAGGAACATTGCCTGGCTTTGTTCACACATGTATCACAAGTGTCTAGAATAGTGCCTGGCATTATAGTAAATACTTAATAAATATCACTGAATGAATGTTGTGGATACAGAGGAGCCCCACTGCAGGAAGCACAGTAGAAGTAGAGACCAGGAAGCACCTTTCCCTCTGCTGCCACATGATCTCTCACCTCCTTGCCATCCAGCTTCTTTGCTGACTATTTCACCTTTCCAAAGTCATCATTTTCAGACTCTTTCCAAAGTCATCATTTTCAGTCCATAAATTATTCCTGCCTGAAGCTCCTCAGTTCACCAATTCATGTTTAAATTGGTCCTACTTAGCCCCCAAACTCACCCTGAGTCCAGTTAGGCATTGTTGGGGACAGGTGGAGGGGAACGTGAATGTGTCTCATAGACACATGCCAAGTAAAGTCACCCTCCTCAGGCTTCTACAAAGGAAAAAAATGCTAGGGGTCTTTAATTAAAATACAAAACAAGCCTTCTCTAATAAAGCCCTGACACTGACAGAGAGAATGTACATAGCTTGTACTAGGGTGCTTCTAACTCAAATGCCTTCAGAGTCCCGGCAGGCAATACAAATGGGTGAAGGGGGCAGGGTGGCAAACATTGCAACCTTGGGAGTCCATGCTGTATCCAAAGACGGCAGCCACCATAACTAACTACTGTCAAGGGGAATGGGGGCCAGTGTCACCCGATCTTCTGATAGTTCAACAGCAGTCAAAAATCTGTATTTTCATTTGAAACCTCCCCCTTTTTAAATGACAACTAATCTAACTTTTAAAAAAGTAAACACTATGCAGACCAAATAATACATATCTCCTGAAAAATTTGGCTCAGGATTACCAGGGGCAACTTCTGTTTTATATAGTCAGTTCAAAAATAGGGCACAGATAATTTATCACACTCAAAAGCAATGTTTCCCAGGGAGTCCAGTATGAAGATTTCATCAGCTGGAGTAACCAGGACCCTCAGTCCCCTTTCAAAGCACCTGCCCCCATCTTCTCTACCAATCCTGGTACAAACTTCCACCAAGTTTTAACCATGAGAGACAGAAGGTTTATTGGAAAGCATTTGGGTGTTGGACTCAAATAAATCTGGGTGAAAATCCAGTGCTACCTCCTGGCAATCCTTAACCACGTGAAACCTCAGTTTCCTCATCGGCAGAATGGGAATACTAATTCCCACCTATAATGGTTATCGGGGATAGAGTTAAAGTAGGAAAAGGGCCTGGCACAGAGTAGCTAATAACAATTATTAACAGACTAGAAGCTGCCCTCCTCCAGTGAAAGGCATGATACTTGAAAATCTACAAATGTGACACAGAATGTTCATAATAAGCTAATGTCACCTACACTTCTTGGTGGTATAAGGAAAGGGTAGAAAAAATGCATTTAATAAATAAAATAAGGATGGGAAATACAGCTCTTCAAGGACCAGGTCTTCATACCAATATAGTTGCTTATGAATTATCTGATTATTCAAGAACTATCTCAACTCTTGAAGCCATTTTTTGCATGCATATTACAACACAAGACTGAATCAAGTAAAGGCATGCCAATTCCCCAATGGCCTAATAAAAAATTAATCCACTGGGCATGGTGACTCAAACCTGTAATCCCAGCACTTTGGGAGGTCAAGGTGAGAGGACTGTCTGAGCTCAGGGGTTCAAGACCAGCCTGGGCAACTTGGTGAAATGTCATCTGTAAAATAAATCAAAATATAAACCAGATGTGGTATCGCATGCCTGTAGTTACAACTACTTGAATGGCTGAGGCAGAAGGATCACCTGAACCCAGCAGGTTGAGGCTGCAGTGGCCTTGAGCATGCCACTGCACTCCAGCCTGGGCAACAGAATGAGATTCCAACTCAAAAAAAAAAAAAATTAATCCTGTAGTTCAGGGAGACACAACTGGGAAAAGAAAAACCTATTTATAAAATGAAAACCTTCAAAGTGTCTCCACCAGCAGCTAGTATGCGAGAGTCCTCCTTTCACCAACAAATGCAGGGGCACACTTGAGAGAAAGACCATTTCACAACCACTGAAAACACCACCTCTCTCCCACCTGCCCCTGTCCTGTCCTTCTGAGGAAAGAGTCACTCTGTGAAGAGCCATCAGGTCAGAGAGGCTACAAGGAGCCCTTGGCTTGACACCACACAGTGCATACCTAGAGGCTCATGAGACAGGAAAGTGGTCACTCCAAAAGGAAACACAAACTACGCTCTTTTACCCTATACAATTGAAACCAGAAACATGTTTCTACTAGCAGAGGACTCCAAGGAAGCTTCTTCTCTATCGAGGAGGTCAAAAAACAAAACCTTTTTAGGATGACCAGTATTTTCCCACCAAAAAGAGCTGAGCTTCTCCATTCCAGATTTGCCTAGATCTATTCCTATTTCTCAGTCCCTCAAGTCTCTTATAATCATGCATGTCCATTATCAGTCTTCCCCCAGGGAAGCCCAAGCACCGGAAAATCACTCACCTCCTTCACTGCCAAGCCTCTCCTAGTAGGCAGACGATCTGTAATTGCTTATGCTATATTCTAGATTTATAAAAGTGGGGAGGGTATGTCTAAGATGGGGTGTAGATAAATATCAGCCAGGAGTTGACAATCACTGTAGATGGGCATTGGGGAAACAGGAGTTCAATATACTGTTTTCTCAATTTTTGTAAATGTTTAAAATCTCTACAATAAAAAAAAAAGGAGAGGACACAGATATAACCTGAAAACAAAACCAAGTGTTCTTCACTGTCCACTCTGTGTCTGGACACAGAAAATCTGGGAAGTGCTCAGATTCTCACATTAACAGCCTAGAGGGTCCATGCAACCAGAGTGGAGATTGTATCTTCTAAGCACTCTTCAATGTCCTCAATAAAATAACCTTTGAAAATTTCCCTAGAACTTTTCAAAATTATTCTGGCAGAACCCAGCTTCCCTTCTTGGCCTACAAACTCTTCTGCCTCCACAAATTACCCCCACAGCCTCTTCCCACTACAAGGCTTCTACTTCCTGTTCCAAACTACTGTGTTGAGCAATCCAGTTATTGAAATAGCTCCTGGGTGGCAGGCAAACGCCTGTACTCCGGCGGCTTGTTTAGTTGTTTTTCCCTCCTAGATGTCAGATATGAGGGTTCTGTGATCACTTTGTAGGGATCATTTATACTGTGTTCTTCTCCCTCTGCCCTTTAACTCAATCTGCCCCTAATAAGAATTTTTCAAGTTGCCTAACATGGAGTTTTCCAACTGCAGCACTATGAACATTTTGGGTTGAATAATTATTTGTTGGAAGGGGCAGGCCTGTGCATTATAGGATGTTCAGCAGCATCCCTGGTCTCTACCCACTAGATGTCAGTAGCATGCATCCCACCCTAAGTTATGAAAAACAAAATCGGCTCCAGGCATTACCAAACTATTTCCTAGGGGGCAATATCTCCCCTGGTTGAAAACTACCAGTCTAAAAGATATTGAAAAACCAAGACCAAGGCCTGGCATGGTGGCTCAAGCCTGTAATAACAGCATTTTGGGAGGTGGAGGTGAGAGGACTGCCTGAAACCAAGGGTTGGAGACCATCTTGGGCAATGTGGTGAGACCTTGTCTCTACAATAAATCCAAAAGTTAGCCAGGCGTGGTGCCTATAGTTCCAGCCACTTGGAAGGCTGAAGTAGAAGGATTGCCTGAGCCCAGCAGGTCAAGGCTGTGGTGGCTACAAGCGTGCCACTGCACTCGAGCCTGGGTGACAGAGTGAGACTCCAACTCCAAACAAACAAACAAACAAAAAACCAAGACCAATACTATCCTGATCAACAACAGCAAAAAAAAAAAGAGAGAGATTATACAGTTAATTTCCACATAGGATATTAGAAACAGTTTTCAACATCTACATTAGTAAATATGAATATTTAAGAAATGTTGCATCCTAAGCATGAAACACATATAATAGCAAGAGAAAATGAATTCATAACATTTGCAACTATATTTTCTCTGTCTCTGTAGTTTCCTGTGTAAATCTTATTTGTCTCCTCCAAATTGTCCTGCTTTCCAGTTAACGTGGTAATCAAAACATTTTGGCCCAAGCCCCTTTGAGTGCCACACAATCATGTTCAAATTGGAAAGGAAAGCTTCCAGTGACTTTCTCACCACACACCGTGACATGCACTGGCTCCCCTGCACATATTTAACAGGAGTCACTGGAGAATAGAATCCCCCAAAAGAACGTTTCCAAACAAAATCATAAAAAGACATTGCCAATGTGCCCTCCTGGTTCCACTTCAAACAGTTACACCAGGAGGCAGCATCCTTTCATACACAAATTACTCCACTCCTAGAGCTCCCAGTTCTAATCCCACTTTTAAGGTTCACAGTCAGAAGGATGCTCTAGGGCAGGCTCCACCTCACTGCCACCTCCGTCACCTTGAGGTAAGAAGAATACCAGATCCCCAACTTGACCAAGAAGTGCAATGAGAGGTTAAATGATCCAGTGTCAGAGGCTGCAGCACCCACGGGGAAATACTCCTGTTTTTCTTCATTAGGCAGAGGGAGTTTCTCACTATATTTCAATGATACACTCCCTTCTTGAGAAGAAGGGATCTGTTTTCTGGTCTGCAGAGGCCATGCATTAGCTTATACAGCTTTGGGGGATATACATATATCCAAAACTGTCTCTCCTCCCCACCCCACTGGACTATCCAGCGCCAGTCAGTGGCTCTCCGAAGCCTCTACCCTCTCCCGCCCCCCAGGAAGATGCTGTCTTGTTCCTCTTCTCTGTTGATTGTGGGCAGGCAGCTGCTGGGTGCAGGGGGTTCTGCCTTCTGGAGTCCATTCCTTCCTGAATCCATCCCATGCCACTTCCTGTCCCAGCCTGGTTCGCCTTATCCTAGATTCTGGCCACGGCCTCCTAACTGGTCTCCCTGGTTTAACGTTTCTCCTCTAATCCAGGTTTCATCCTGACAATGGATAGTCTTTCAAGAACACAGGCCAGAATGGCCCAGAATCCTTCTGTGGTTTCCCATTCCCTACTATTGGATACAATCTTATCTTCTTGGGTGCACAGTTTGTGAATCATACCAAATGTTTGACCCTGGAGGTGTCCAGACAGGAGCTGGATGAACATTAGTGGGACAGGTGCTCACATGTATTTGTGTGGGTGAGTGGGGGGGTGGTATTTATCCACTGGATAGATGGTGCAGGGAGAAAGGTAAGGAGAGAGTTACACTAAATAACTTTTAAAGTTTCCTTTTAGTTCTGACTTGCCCTGATTCTGGAAACTCCTCGATCTGCCATGTCATCTGACCCCCAACCTCCTGCAAAGTGATGCCAGACAATCCCCCACAAATGCTCCTCACATGATCTGGCACATGGTTACCTCACTTCTACAGGATAGCTTCTTTTCTGGTTGTCTATTTTTTTATTACAAAAGTAACAATACTTGATGCAACAAAATAAAATGATACCTAAGTACTGAAGGTGAAATACCTCAATCATTGCACTCCCAGGGTGTCCACAGGTAGCAGGAGACTAGCAGCCCTCCTAGTCTTTTGCCAGGATACATACATACACACACTCCATTCGCTTGACACTTTTGGTCTTTTACGCTATGCCTGCCTTAGGGAGAAGGACATTTAATTCATATATACATTGACTTATCTCCTCAGCTCCCTAGGATAGTAAGCCCAGTTAGTTCACTTGCTTCAACTGCCATTCCACCAATGAGGAAATGAAAAGCAGGAAGATAGGCTTTTTTGCTCAAAATCACAAATTAGTTGGTGGCAGAGTTAAAACCAGAACAAGAACTCCTAACTCAATGTCTATTATCACACTGTAAAGCACTATTCTCTCCACAGTGCAGACAGTAGGTAAAAATAAATACCTGTTGAAAAATAATCTGCAGAGGCAGGATAGCACAGTAGTTAAGGATTTAGGCTTTGAACTCAGGCTGCCTAGGTTAGAATCTGGCTATCATTTACTTAACTGTGAGATCTGAGTCAAGCAACTGAGCCTCAATTTCATCACCTTAAACATGGGGTAACAAAAGTACCTTCCTTATAGGGCTATCATGAGAATTAGATAGCTTAATATCTGTAAAGCACTCAAAACAGTACATATGTGAACAAAACATGCAATCATTATCATCATCATAGCTCTAACATAACACCCAAAATAAAATATACATTATCCTTTTAAAAATGTACGCTGACAAATCAAAACTACATTTTATTAGCTCTGAATTTTATCTAAAAAGAAATCAGCAGGGGGAAAAATTCATGCACTATTAGTCCAAAAATATTTAAGTGACACAGTGACTGAAACCATTACTACAGGGAGGAATAACCTCATAAAGACCTCATAGATCAAAAGCACTTTAACACCTACTCAACCAAAGAATAAAAATTTAAAAAGAATCTTAACAGCCTCTAGCAGTAATTATCTAAATAATGTGGACTGCAAATCTGTTAGAGAGTTGTTTTTGCCTCGATAATATTTCTAGTAAATTGCCACATCTATACCAAAGGTACTGGTGTTGCAGAACTAGCATACTAATAGAAAGATTATTAGAGAAAACACTATTAAAATGAATCAGATATTATTAAAGATTCAACACTAACTACAACAGTACCTGACTGCAAGAGACTTCAAGTTGTATTTCTTAATGGGCAGATAAAAGTGTTAATTAAGCCCAGTCTTAGAGGATGACCCTAGGCAGGACCACAAATCACAGGTAGCAAGAGACCTTCAGACTAAATGAGGAACCAGTAATGCCAATCCAGTTGGATACAGTTCTACTGGGAAGACGGGAAGAGAACAGAAAGAGTTAGGATTTTCTGTACATGATGGGTAACCTGGTAAAGCAGACACGTATCCAAACTTAGTTAAACGTGTTTTTCCTGTTTCATCAGCAATACTCCTAATTCTTCCTTTCTTAAGTGAAGAAAATCGAATAATCCACCATAGATTGGAGACCCTCAGTAAACAGCACCAACAGGAAGAGACAGAGAAAGCCTTGCCATTATTACCAAAGCCCTCTCAAACAACCAGAAGCCACTGAGTGGCTGGCTCTTCCCGCAACACCTTGGCCAAAAGCATCTCTTAAAGGCAACCAGAGGCTAAAGCTCTGCTTAAAGAGTTGCTAGACTAAAGGCATTAGCCATGCGTTTCAGAATCTGTTTTGCTTTTCCACCTTGTTAATTAACTAATCAAGGATGGGAAAGCACCTCACAAATATAAAGTGTCAGGAAAATGCTAAGTAAATTCGCCTACCTGGTCTAAATGTCAATGCTAAATTAAGAAAGCGGGGAAGAGCGCGACACTGAGCTACACCAAGACGGCTGCAATCTAGGGCTTGCTAACATAGGCGCGGAGAGACCGGTGTGCCCTGCAGCAGCCTCCCGCCCCAGAGCAGGACACTCCGCAGGACTTCTGGAAGGGGAAACCTGGACCAGGGCCACTCCAGGGCACAGGGAACGCGGCTTGCGAGGCGCATCCTCGCTGCTCAGCCTCCATCTCCCGCATATCTCAGATGTCAACAAATCCAGACCACAAAGTGAAACTTTCCCGGCCCCCGCGGTTACGCTGGGTCTCTGCCCCTTGACTGGGAGCGCGTCGCGGGGACAGGTGTGGGGCCAGGGTTGAGAAGGGAACCCCTCGACCCCAGTCTCAGAGATTGTGTAATCGCCTGGGAGGGGGTGCTCAGGGCCAGCTTTCCACGCCGGGGAGACGGAGGCCCGCCCAGGGACCCCGGCGGCAGGCGCAGCGCCCAGAGCTGTGGGGGGGGATGGGAAAGACTGTCGTCCCGCCCCCAGGGACCGCCCCCGGGCGGTGAGGGAGCTGCGGCGCTGACACAGCCCGGAGAGGGCGCCCGCGCGGCGCACCGATCCCGAGGAGGGGGGCGCGATGGCTCGGCAACCGCGGCCGGCCTTACCTGCGCGCCGGGCCGGGACGGCGGCGACGTCTCGGGATGCCGGGGCGGCGGGCGGCGGGCGGCAGCGCAGGCAGCCACCCGGGCCACGGCGTGCAAAGAGCCGCGGCGGCGGCGGCGGGCGCGGGAGTGACAGCCCCAGACCCCGCCTCCAGGCCCCGGACCCCGCCCCCTCCGCGGCCGCGCGGCTAGCCCCGCCTCCTCCGCCCACCGCCGGGGTCAAGCTCGGTCCACCGGCTCGGAGGGCGGGGGCGCTCGCCTCCGATTGGCCACAGAAATACCCGCTCCGCCCACTCCCCGCCCCCTCCTTGGCAGGGAAGCGGCGCGTGCGCCGTGGCCGCGGAGGGCAGCGGTTACGCTGAGCGCGGCCGTTCTCGTTCCTGGTACCCGGGTGTGGGTCCTTCTCTGGGACCACTGGGACCGCTGGATGACCTGAGAAACAAAGATCCAGACTAGACTCCACGGTGAATTATCCCTATTCACCTGTGAACGAGATTACGGGAGAAAACCAACCCCGAATGGGCCCGGGTCTAACCAAAGGAGACCCCCAAACTATGAACTGCATGAGGAAACGAGCTCCACCAGGTCTCGGGTGCTTTCTTCACACTCTGGATTCGCTCCCGGGTCAGCAAATGTGAAGTGTGTGTAGAGGGTCTCCTAGATGTGAGGCGAGGTTATCCTGCGTTAGGGTTGTGCCGGTCACACGGGGGTGGGGGGGGAGAGTGATGCTGGAGAAAGTGGCCCTCTTCTCCATCTCCTATCTCTTCCACTTCTCCCTCTGCACTGGCTCCCTGTATTCAGCCTGTAAATAAGATCAAATCTCCCAAGAAAAGTCAGTGGAGACCCAGCAATTCCACTCCTAAGCATATCCTCAAGAGGATTGGAAACGTCTACACAAAAACTTGTGCGCAAATGTTCATTGCAGCGTGGTCACAAAGCCAAAAAGCGGAAACAACGGAATGTCCATCGATTGATGAATGGATAAACAAATTTAGTTTATCCATACAATAGAATAATATTCGGTCAGAGAAAGAATAAAGTTCTGTTCAGCGCCATAACGTGGATGAAAATGTTACGCTAAGTGAAAGAAGTCAGACGCAAAAACCTGCATAGTGCATGATTCCATCTATATGAGATGTTAATAGGCAAGTCCATAGTGACCGTACATTAATGGTTGCCAGGGACTAAGAGGAAGCGGGAGTGAGGAGTGACTGCTTAACAGGTACAGAGTTTCTTTTGGAGACGATGAAAGTGTTCTGGCACTAGTGGTGATGATGGTATACCTTCGTGAATAAAACCATGGAGTTATACACATTAACAGAGTGAATTTTATGGCATGTGAATAATATCTTAATCTAAACAAAAAAGAATTAAACAACCAAAATAACTTAACTCCATGGAGGTTTGTACCCCTTCTAGCTACCATGCAGTTAACCAGTCCTTCTCATCCAAAATTCTTGCATGGGTGGCCTACACCTCTTTACTCCCATTTCCTCATCTCTCATGTATGTATCAGCCTCCTAGAATGTGGCTTCTTCCTGTACCAGAGCTCAGATCTGCTCTCTCCTTGAAACTTAATCCTGCAGTTTCTATGACCTGTGCATCTCTGGTTCTCTTCCTCCTTTCCATTCTTTCTGTTTTTTGACCTTACTTTCCTGGCAAGCCTACTTTAAATGCTGATGCTTTCTGTGGTGCCTTCTAGAATCCTTTCTAGGTTGCATCATCCATGCCCGTGAGTTCAGTTACTGTGCTTCAGATTCCAGCCTTCACTCATGCCCCACAGTTTTCTAAGGAGGAAAGATTCATGCTGGGACCACATGCTGAGACCAGGGAATCACCCTTGACTCTGCCCTCATTCTTCTGAAATCAGTCTCCAATTTTTAGCTCATAAATGTTCTTAAATCTCACAATTCTCTATTCATTCTACCACAATCCTCATTCATACCTCTTGTCTTTTGCTTTTAATTCCTTCATCTTTTGTCCCCTTCAAGTGTATATATATATATTTTTTTTTTTTTTTTTTTTTTGAGTTGGAGTCTCACTATTGCTCAAGCTGGAGTGCAGTGGCAAGCTCATGGCCACCAAAGCTTTGACCTGCTGGGCAGGTGATCCTCTGACCCACCTTCCAAGTAGCTGGAACTACAGTCATGCTCCACCACACCTGTAAAGATGAGACCTCATCTTTAAATTTATTTTAAAGATGAGGTCTCATCAAGTTGCCAGGCTGGTCTTGAACCCATGGGCTCAGGCAGTACTCTCACCCAGGCCTCCCAAAGTGCTGGGATTATAAGTGTGAGCCACCACGCCTGGCCTCAAATGGATTTTTCAAACAGCTATTGAAGTGGACACCATAGCTTTAGTTGACATGGTTGCTGCTTCTCTTTCTTATGATAACAACACCTGCTTCTGCTTTAGGAACTCACTCCCTGAGATATAGCCTTGGGGAGACTGATAAGATGCTGACTTTACTTGGACCAAGCTAGGTGTGCCCCCAAACTGGGGCAATACAACACCTTTCATCTGGAATTCAAATCTTAGGTGGGACAACATAAAGGCTAGAGGTGGTTAGACCTGCCACTTGTCAAAGAGATTCCCAGTCAATTCCTTCTATTTCTGGCATGGGGTGCCTTTCAGTGCCCAGTTCTTCAGGTTTTCCTTCAGTTTTCTGAGTGATCCCACATCTCTCCAATACATCCTTCTGTTGGAACTTAATTAGAATTCTCTTCAACAACAGAATCTGATACAGAAATATGTCTAAGACACAAACCATGTCTTTTACTTACTGAAAATTCCTTAGAAGGTGCCATCACCTGCAGGAGAAGACATCAGGCTTCACAACACAAGCCCTAAGACCCCACAACCCTGCTCCTGCCTGCCTGCCAGCACCTCTTTCCCTACTCCCCGCCTTGCCCTGATGTCTCTGCCCTTCTGAATTATTTGGAGTTTCACGTAAACTCACTATGAGGTTTTATGCCTCGGTGCTCATGAACCCCCTCTGTAGAGCCCCTCCCTGTTCCCACCCAGCTCACTTTAGAAAGCTTTCCCCATCTCTTCCCTGCTCCCAACACCCTGCCTTCCTGTGTTCTCAAGGAACCTTATTCTTCCACCTATTGTTGCACTCACTGTACTGGTATTTTATCTGTCTGCTTCATTATTTGCCTATCCCACCAAACCTGGAGTTCCTAGAGGGCTGTGCTCTTCTTTTCTGTATCCCCAGTACTTAGCACAGCACCTGGCACAGGGCAGGGCTCAGAGCCCTTCTTCTCTGACTTGGTCATCCTGAGTAAGAGAAAGGGATTTCAGTGAGGCACCCTGACAGACATTTTGTCCAGGGAGATGAAAAGTGAAAATCCAGCCTTGAGGCATCTCATATAGGTTGCCCAAAAACTTTATTCCTGTTCTAGAAAATATTCCAAAACACTGCCAAGACCCCAATAAAGACTGGAGGATACGTATTTAAATGATAGCTCTTCTTATCTAAGATCTGTTGACTTTCTCCTGAAAGCCTTCATGCTTTAATGAAATGCAATATTAAGTAACTCAAACAATTGTCTTCATAACTGTGACTAAGTGGCAAGGTATGTTGGAGTTTTCTGTTGCTCTTGCCGTTTGTTTTAGTTTGTTTTTTGTTTGTTTGTTTTTGGTAGAGACAGGGTCTTGCTATGTTGCCTAGGCTGGTCTTTAACTCCTGGTCTCATGTGATCCTCCCACCTCAGCCTCCCAAAATGAAGGCATGTTTTTGTACACATTTTATTCTTTGCTGAAGAGTAAACAGAATACAAGCAAATCCATGGTTCCATGTGGATGTCTATTGTGAAATATGTACCTTAAGTGAAATTACATAACCATCCATATGCAAATGCAAAGTGAGGAAATCTGGGTTTCAGTCCCAGGTCAGCCATAACCAACTGCTTGACCTTGGGTAAGTCACTGCCCATGGACACCTGCTATCAGCCTTCCCAGTATCCATCACTTCATTTGCCTACCACCAGAACCCCCATATTTATTTGGGAAACCACTTTTTCTCCATTCAAACCTATCTGGTCTTGCTGTTGTTCACTTGACCAACTCCAGGAGTTGGGCCTAATTGTCTTAAAGCTGTGCTCTATTCCACCCTCCTGGCTACAGAAGGTAGTTCAAGGGCAGGCACGAAACCTAATCTGGGCGAATGATTTGAAACGACCCTTTCAAAAGCTTCTGACAAAGAAAAGACTTCTCTGCCTGCTGTAGCTCTATCAGTGATAGAAAGTCTGGAATTAATGCAGCCACATGTGACCACAAGGAAAGACTAGACTCCCAGGCAATGGAGGGATACTGAGCAGAGCTTTGACTACATTGTGGAGCAGTGAGCAGCTAGGTGAAGCTGATGACCTCTATGCTCTTCAGGTATAGGAACCAATCAATCCTTTTGTTGTTATAATTTCATTTTCAGTCTTAACATAAATAGTTCTAACAGTAACATTTAATCTCTCTGGGCCTCCATTTATTTATAAATAAAATAAAGGTAACATGGATAACCTCATAGGATTCTGCCAGTTTTCATATCCTATGAGTCTCAGAAAGGTAAATACATACATAAAAATGTAAATACATTGTCTTTTACCAGCAAACACTAAGGAAAGTAAGACTGTCTAGTTTAACCCAACAAAAGAACACTGAGACTAGAAATGCAAACAGAAATTCTTAATCTGTGGCCTATACTAAGAGTTACCCTGATCTTCACCCTCCCCTCAAGTCCCTCCCCCATACTTTAGCCACTGGTTGCTACATTCTGGGAGTGGTTGTGGGTGGGACAGTAATCTGGAAAGGAAGCATAAAGGTGGCCCTGCTTTAGAAGACTTTGGATTCAGTAGCAGGTCCCATTCTTGTTGATGCCTCTGACCTTGAACACCTTGTTCAGAGTCTGACCACTTCTACCCAAACCCTTTGATTTGGAGCTGCGCTGAGCACTCCCCTCTGCCTTCTCTCTCTCCAGATTTGATCCCCAGACCATATATTTAACTTGCCAGCATGCCTTCATGTCTGCATTCCCAGCACTGACCACTTTCAATCAACTGGAAGTGGTGATATATGACCCATGCTATTCCAGAACACAGATTAGTTTATCTGTAGCAACAGGACCTAGAGGAAGAAGATCAGGGATGGTTATTTAGTGGAGCAGAGTCACTTAATTAAAGGGATTAAGCACCTTAGAAGCCTGAAGGTTTGAGCAAATCATTTGATGCACTACACTTGCAATTGTGTGTGAAAGGTTTCACATAGCTGCCTTCCTGGATACACAACCCTTTTTAAATGATGCATTTGGGCTGAGCATGGTGGCTCATGACCGTAATCCCAGCACTTTGAGAGGCCAAAGCAGGAGAATTGCTCTAGTCCAGGATTTCAAGATCAGCCTGGGAAACACAGCAAGACCTCGTCTCCACAAAAAATTAAAACAATTAGCCGGGCATGGTGACACACACTTGTAGTCCCAGCTACTCAGGAGGCTGATGCAGAAAGATCACCTGAGCCTAGGTGGCCGAGGCTGCAGTGAGCCGTGACTATGCCTCTGCACCCAAGCTTGGGTGACAGAGTGAGATCCTGACTCAAATAATAATAATAACAACAATAATAATAATGCCTTTGGACCTGTGAGTCTAATCAACATCCTAATTCGAAAAAACATGATCTAGGTCTCTGGCGGGCATTGCATTGAAATACTGGGGCTATACCTGGAGTTACTGAGAACCTCAGGAAGTGATGATATGGAAAGAATCCTGGTTATTTTTCTTGAAATAGTTAGAAATTAAGAACATGCTGCTAGTTATAGTTAAGTTTGTTCTTTCTTCTGGCTTTGCAAGATTCTTGGAAAAAGACAGATGTTCAGCACAGTTTTGGTAGATTCATTTAACATTTTATAACCAGATAACCTTTGCACACAGAGATGACTAAGACAATGTTCCTATTCTTGGGGAGCTCAGGAGTCAGGGGAGGAAGGGGACACTGCATCAGTCAGGTCTCAGCAGGAAACAAGCTCACCCCATATGACTCAAACAAAGAGATGCCAATGAAGGGATTATTTACAGAGGTGTGGACAGGAATGGTGAGGCATCCAGATACCAACAACAACAGAAAGCCTGACCATCCTAAGAAGGAAGGGACAAGCAGAGGAAACAGGAGAGCAGGAACCGTGGAGGAGGGGCCCCCGCAGGAGCTACAGTCAAGCAGAGATTCAGCTTCTGCCAGAGGGCTGGCTTCAAGGCAGGGACAGTGGGGGAAAGTGCCTTCACCTCTTTGCCTCCCATTCTCCAATCTCCTGCAAGTGCCTATCACTGACTGACCCAGACAGAAAACCCACTAGCAAGGGAGCCCGGATGAGGCAGTCTATAAGTATCAACCTCCTGGGGGAAAAAACTGAAGCAAAGAAGGGTGGAGAGTGAATATGGCTGCATAAACAAACAAAAATCTATCCAGTACACCCCATTTGCCAGCTAGGTTCCATTTTTACCCTTCATTTAAATGAGGAAAATCTCATCCCAAACACTGGGAGACACAAGCATCATAATCCACTGTATTATTTTTATTGGTGATGTGATTTCAAGTGCATTTCAGCCTGCAGTCTAAATTTTGGGGTTGACTACCACCAGTACTCTTCATGTAAAGCAGTATGGAAAGGGATGGGTGGAGGTAATCAGTTAGCATTAAATAAACATAGGTGGTAAAGGCTCCCCTTCTGTAGCCTTTCATGAGGCAGAGCAAATAATCACTGCTTTTTTCCATTCTATGATCACTTTCTCCTCTACCAAACACTTATCCCCTTATCTTGAGTTGGTGGGAAGACTCAAATCTTTATCCCCAAATAACTAAGCTCATACTAGTCCTCTCAATATCGAGTTGCTTGTTTTTCACTGACCTTTATTATTAGACCCAGACGTCCTAATAAGTGGCCCCACGAATCCCCTGGGTTTCATAAATAGTCTTCTCCAGCCCTGTTGCAAAGCAGTAATCCAATTTCCCCTGGATATCCAGTGTAATGATCCTTCCTCTTCCTGTTTGTTCAGTGGTGTGAAGAATCCCAAAATGACCAAGGATAGGCTCAGCTTCCAATTCATCAGGGCCATGACTGTGTTCCTTATTGGGAACCTTCCTCCCTTGGATATCACACTCTAAGCCTATCAAACTCAAGATAATAGAGATTCAAAGCAAAAGTTCTGTAAAGTGGAGTTTTAGCTGTAGTGGTTAAAAGGACCACTCCTAACGCTTTCCTTTGGTTCCTAGCCCATATGTTCTTGCTATAAAGACCAGATATTGTCTGCTGATTTAAAGCATATGTGACATCCTACAGGTGAGTTCAAACCTTACCTGGCATCATCCCAGCTGGCCTACTGAACTTTCAACACAGACACCTTAGAAGCCTTAGGTGATGACGCTGTCAGTCATTATCCCTAGGTGGAGCAGAGCTGCCTACCAGTCTGAAATATTCATTTTGGAATTGTTATATATGAAAGAAATGCATCTCTATATTACTCAAGCTATTCTATTTTGGGGTCTCGTTGTTACATTATTTCAACATTTCCCTAACTAAGATACCAATCTTGGCTGTTAACATAGCCCTAACTTGTGCTCTTTCTGGTTATAGTGCCTGGAAAGTGGTGGGGGTGGAGAGAGAGGAGAGCCTCTGACCTTATAATCTGAGCTTAAATATATTGATTTGCAGCATATTCCCCACCGGACAACCCCGTAACTCAGAAACCACTCTGTACTTGGATTCTAGGCTTTTCCTCCATCCTCCCTCTATGGTAGAATGTGAGGAATGGGGGAAAGAGGGAGCCCCCAGAAATAGGACTGCCCAAACTTGATGTGAATTGCTCCCTGCCCCACCAAGGTTCATTGCTGCCCCAATATAACTCAACTCAAGAGTTTTCCACTAGCCACCTCTGTCTCCCACCCAGACCTCTCCTATTCTGTGTTGTTAATCATATATTCAACTACTTGCTGGCTCCCCAGGGGTCTCTTAGTGTCATTCAGATGGTTTTTCAGACCCATTGACTTCGGTCTCCCTTGTGGCATCAGCAGGGAAGGACTGAGTAACCAGTGCTAGTTCCCTGTCCTGTGCTGAGATGAAGGTGCAGAGGCAGGGAGGAGCCAAGTCAAGGGAAACCTGTTACGGGGTTAGGAGTAGGAAACAGAGTAACATGGTTACATACTGTATGACTTCATTTATGTGAAATTTCCAGAACAGGCAAATCCATAGAGACAGAATGAAAATTAATGTTTTCTAGGGGCTGGAGGAAAGCAAGAAAAGAGCATGACTGCTTAATGACCATGGGGTTCCATTTTGGTGTGGGGAGGATGTTCTGGCACCAGATTGTGGTGATGGTCACACAACGTTATGAGTGTGCTAAATGCCACTTAATTGTATATTCTAAAGTGGCTTAAATGGTGCATTTTAAGTTAGGTGAATTTTATCTCAATAAACAAATAGTAATGTGTTTAGTTTTATTCTAATTGAAGTGAGAAGATGCTCGAGGGTTGCAGGGTGAATCTGGCAGGGACTAAAGTAAACAGAGCTGTAAAAGAATCATTTGACCTTGTGTTCTTCTTGGAGCATCTGTTTCCTCCTGCATGGTGGGTGGGGATGGAAGGGAGTGATGATGAAAGGTGACAGGGAGAGGGTGGGTGGAGTACAGATGACAGTTCCAGAGGGGGCAGAAGGCAAGGCCCCCAGGGTAGCCACAGTTTCTGAATTATCCTGACTGTTGTGGGGTTTTTGTTATTTTTGTTCATTTATTTCTTTTCAATGACCCAGAGTTCTAACACCTTCCTATGTGGGAAGAATCCAAATGGGAGGAATCCTCTTTTGTAAATCTTGGTTACAGGTAGGAACCTTCTCTCTGTGCCCTGCCGCACACCCCACCTGCCAACCCCCCTGGAGTTCAGACCTGTGACCCAACACAGTTAATGGGATACTCCTTTTGGAACTTCGAACCATAAAGAGTGATGCAAAGAAACAGACAAGACCCACCAAGGAGGAGAATTCACTGGCAGCAATGTCATGCAACGTCCTGAGCTTTGGCATTGACTGTCCAGGGTCAGCTGTGCCTGGCAGCATCTTTACCAGACTGATCCTGACAGGTGACCTTGGCTGTGGTAGCTGCTGCCTGGCCTCTTGTTCTGGTTATTTTCCAAGGCTGCTTCACCAGCCTCCCTTCAGTACTCAAGCTACCTGATATTGTTCCGATACATTCTTTAACTGTGCAAGAGCTTGTTTCTAGGAGCCCTGTTACATGGATGTAGCCTTAACCACCTCCCCTCAAAACAGAAAACGTGGTGCATTCAAATTAAATGCCTAGAACTCCTTGCAAAATTAAAATACTGTCTGCACCTTGATTCATGTGTGTGTGTGTGTATGTGTGTGTGTGTGTGTGTGTGTGTTTCACTTTAAACATTACAGAAGTGAAAGCAAAATGTATTTCCATGCACTGAGTTTTTGTAACTATGGTGATGGGCAGAAAGAGCACTGCTCTAGCAATTAGAAGACCAGGTCACAGCTAGCTGTGCAACCTTGGGCAAGTCTGCTTCTTCTTTTTTCAAGCTGAGATGAACTGTGGGCCTTTTTCTAGTGGTTAAGATTCTGTGATTCAGGAATGCAAAAGAAATAATTTATATGAACACCGTACCTAGGAAAACAAACTATTATTTCTCACAGGGAGGTACCATCTGACTCAGTATCATACAACAAAGACAACTTCAGTCCTCAGTCTTTACTTCATCTGTCAAATAACGAACAGCCTTGTAGACAAGCAACAAAAGTTAACACCAGCCTCATCTCCCCATGGGATATGTCATCTGCAATGATAATACTAATGAAAGCTCATGCTTGGATAGAACTTACTGCATGCCACTGTCCTAAGAGTTTTGCATACTTCATTTAATCTGCACAACAACCTTATGAAGTAAGGGCTATTATTATCCCATTATACAGATGAAGAAACAGGCACAGAAAGGTTAGGTAACTCTGTAAGTGACAGAGCAAGAATTCAAAGTAAATCTGGATCTAGAATCTAATCATCTTATTGTACGTATGTGTGTGTTAAAATTTTGCATGACAACCGGGCTCGGTGACTCAGCCTGTAATCCCGCACTTTGGGAGGCTGAGGTGAGTGGATTGCCTGAGCCCACGGGTTCGAGACCTGCCTGGGCAGGCGAGACCTCATCTCTACAATAAATCAAAAAAATTAGCCAGGTGTGGTAGCGCACACCTGTAGTTCCAGCTACTTGGAAGGCTGAGGCGAAGGATCGCCGGAGCCCAGCAGGTCAAGGCTGTGGTGGCTGGGAGCGGCCACTGCACTCCAATCTGGGTGACAGAGTGAGACTCCAATTCAAAAAAAAAAAAATTTTTTTTTTTGCATGACATAAAATTTACCATTTTAGCCATCTTAAAGTATACAGTTTAGTGGTGGGCACTCACAGAATCCGTGCTTTCAATGACACACTGTACTGCCAAAACTATTGTTAAATAAGTAAACTGGATTTACACTCAGTTCCACAGACCCAAAGATGATGAGATAGAGCTGTCATGTCTTTCATCTACTCCACTGCATTCAATGGTAGTCATGCAATGTCCAAATAGATCATGAAGTTGTGGTGTCATTTTCTGGTATTGGGAAGCTTCTAGTTCAAGTCCACTTTTTGCCTCCACAAAGGCTGCATCTAATCTTGACCTAGAAAGAGGAGTGTCCATCACATTTTAATTCCTCAGTGGAAGATGGAGCAAGGAAATCCCACATTTCCTGGTGGGCTGGTCCCACTTTCAAGGACACCCATCTCCAGAAAGTCCTGAACTACATCTTCTTTCACAAATTAAAGCTTTCAACTTTTTCCTGACTTTGGGAGTGGAGGGGCAGGTTGAAAAAATTTGACTAACGTTTCCTCTGTGATGATCCTTCATGACCTGGCTGTGCGTGGCCTTGGGCAAGTTATTACTACTTCTTCTGAGCAGTATTCCTGTGACAGTCATTCCCTCGGGCATTGAGCTGAGGCCCGAAAGCAAGAAGGGTTGGGAGGCATCTGGGTGGATGGCTGTTAAGCAAGTGAAGGTCAGTGTGGCTTGGGAGGGGGTCACCCAGTGAAATGTTCCAAAATACAGTGTTCACTCCCACTGGATCCTGATGTCCCACATGAGCTGTCGGGCTGGAGTGGTAGGCGGATTTGGGGGAGGTGTATTTCAAAAACTCTCTCCCAGATACATCTCTTTCATATACTTCCCCCAGTCTCCACTACCCAACCCCTTCCCTGAGCACATGTATTCTTCCAGAGCCATTGAAATTGGTGATTTCAAGCACGACTTTGGGCTCTAAAACTCTGTGTTTCATTCATCATTCTATTTGTCAATTCAGCATTTCTTGGGAACCTACTCTGCCAAGCACCAGAGACATAGAGGAGAGTAAGATCTCAGTAGACATAGTCCCTGCCCCCCGACACACACCCACTCTCAATCTGGTTGGGGCAGACAGATAAGCAAACAAACAACATCAATATCACATGAGAAATCTGGGGTGCAGGAGTGCATTTTATAAACTGAATGTCCCTCAGATGACACCTCAATTTTTTCTTCTCCAGAATAACTGATTTCTGTGCCTTCTTTTCAAAGTCCCTATTTCCTGATGATCAAACAGTGTAATAAACATCTGACAAGTTCTGAACCTAATGCATCCACCTTTCTTCTGGTTTTAGATGCAAAATGTGTTCTCTACAAAGCCTCACACCAGTCCCAAACCCTGCATGCTAACATTTCTCTGCCGAAAGGCCATTTTAATGAGGAACTTGGTTCAGGCATCAGCTATAGAACATTAATATTCATGGTTAGTGTTTGTAAAAACCTTTATTTCAATCTTTTGTTTCTATTGAGGGGGGAGACATAAAATGGCCAGAAATTCCCAATTCCTGTTCGTTCTACCCAGGCCTCTATTTTCAGAGTATTTTCTTTTTGGCTTCCATTATTTCATCGGGGTTGGCAAGGGAAGTTAGTTCTGCTCCTGCCCAAGTGTTAAATGGATACTCATGTGTCTCTTTGCCACATTGGTATAATTAATTTTATTGCAAATAGGATTTTTCTTTTTTCCCCTCTGCATGCAAATGTGGTACCCTTTCAGTGTTTGCATAATAGCAGTAATTCTTTCATTTGTACAAAAGGACATGCATTATTTTGGCAGATAGATGGAGCTTTGATGGAGAGATTATTACATTTCCAAAAGCAAAGAGAATAAATCAGAATTTAGCCAGACGCTGACTAAACACCCCTTCCCCCAGCTCCACTGATCATGAGCCAAGTATCTAACACACTATGCTTTCCTCCAGACAACAAACCTTTGCAACAGTAGGACCTTGCTGGCTGTTCTCCGTTTGCTGCCCTTCTGTGTCTTGCTCTATGGATTCTATCACATGGCCTCCCTTACCCTCTGACCAGCATGAGAATGGAGGATGGGAGGAGAAGGAGGCTGGGTTGTTTATTCTTTGCTCCCTCCCTGCCTTGCCATGGGTCAGGCAGTGTCTCCAAGACCACAGCTCAGTCCAGGAGACCCTCTCCTCCAAATCCAGCTCTCACTGGACCCTGGTAATGCCCTTCCTGTTCCTTGTTGTTTTCGGTTCAACCCTGAGAGATTCACTACCCTTTGTCAACTATCCCTGCTCACATCTATGTAAATATTCCTTATATTCAACCCATTTGAGTGTGCCATCTCCTTCCTTCCAGGATACTGAGAGAAACACCATATTCCCAACATTTCACTTAGCTCACAACTCCTCCACCCCAATTCCCCCACCCAAAAAAAAAAAAAATTCTCCATAGCCCTGGGAAAGTACTGGAAAGTCCCAAACCACTGGGATTTAGAGGCATCTACATGTCTCCACAAAGTGTTTAGAAATTCCACAAAGCAAATGAGAATTTTTCCTAGGCATGTCTGGCTTCACTGCAGTCATGCAGAAGATGGGCATCCGCTGGCTTTTCCTGCCTGTCAACTGGTCTCCTTCTTCTGGTCACAGCTCCTTGATTTTCCTTGGGGAACTACCTCTTTATTTCTCTTGGTACATGTGGATTGGGTGGGGCTGTTCCCACCCTCACTCAGAGAAAACATAAGACCCCTGACTTGGTCACTAAGGGCACCACTTTGCCCAGGCCGCAACGATTAGTTCAGGGATGGGCATGTGATCCAAGCCAGGCCAATGAAAACCAACTGGATGAAATTCTGCGGTTTTGGCTAGAACTGACACATGAGAGAGAAAACAGAATCAAGAAATGAAGAGAGGAAAACTGGATTCTGACTATATCATTGGGACTCTGGATCAAGCCTGGCCTTGTTCTTGCAATTACATGAGCACAAAGTTCTGTTGTTTTACTGTGTAAGCTGAATTTTTATCACTGAAAGGATCCTGACTACTACCTTCAAGATGGAAGCTCCTTATACACTTGGAACCATCATGGACTAGGTAAGGGGAAGGCAGAGAAGAAAAGAGAATTCAGTATTTCTGGAGCATCTATTGTGTGCTCTAGAATAGAACACATATAAATGTAGGTTAATTTATTTAATTCTCAAATAACTTTGCTCAGCTAAGTTGAGGAACTTGCCAAGTGCTACACAATTAGCAAATGGCAGAGTTAAGTTCAAACCAAGGACACTCTGCTTGCAATGGTATAGTTGCTCCACTCCAATGTGCTGCCATCATCGTCATCATCCTCTTCTTCATCTTCCTTCTCCTTATTACCACCACCATCTCCTTCAGGAAGCTCATTGAGGATCTGGACCACAAAGGTAGGAAGCTGAGTTTTCTAGCTACCAGAAAACACAAACTTTAAGACATATACAGTATACGAATGAACAAACAACTCTAACAAGAAACAGGGAGTGATCAGGTCCAATAAAAAGAAGCAAATACCATATTGTGAAAGATTACTTCCATCTGAGGTTCTGGAAGAATGTATATCTTTAGAAATGGCCAAAGGAAATCCCAAGACAGGAAAGAGCCTGAGCAAATGCATCAAGGATAGGAATATCAGGCCATAAACAGATTCAGTTTGCACACTTACAAACTAAACTAATAGAGTTCTCCTACTTCTCTAAGGTTCTGTCCTTGGTTCCCTTCTCTATTTTCTCTTGATGTCCTTCCTTAGCAATAATGAAGCCAGAAAGCTGACAGCTCCCCAGTCTCCCATTTACCATAGTGCTCGGCACAGTCCCGCCAAACTATAGGGAAGAGAGAGGCAAGCCCCTCACCATTCCAATGTAGATATACCTACTTTTCAGTGGAGTTCACCTTGAAGGTCAAAGGCAGAGTGAACTGTAACCATGTCTGGTGGTAAAGGTGAACCTAGAAGCCTCTGAAAGTGCCCTTCAAGGCACAGTGTGTCTAGGTTCCTATCCAGTTCCCAAAGAGGTGTCATATGTTCTAACACTGACATTTTTCCTATATATGGTATGAATTCAGCCCTACAGACACAGCTCTTTTTCTCTCTTTGGCAGAAACCCTGCCCCTGAACTTTCCTTTCCCCTCTAGATGTCTCATTACTCTGTGAATGAGAGACAGTTTTCCCACATGCATCAATGCCTCATTTTAGCACACTTCCTCCCTCCATCCATTAATGAAAGGTGTCACACCAATGCTGAACCAGGCAGACAGACCAGCCCCCCAGTCTGTGATTCTGCCACGTAAAACACAAAATTCAGTACACTATTTTTAAAAGCAAGTTAAATAAGGTGCCTTTAAAGTTGAGTCCCCTAGGATTGTACTGAGCTCCTAGCTTCTTGGTTTATGACTCCAAGGGACCAAGCATGTTAGTTTTAATTGTTAAACTAGGCCACTTAAGCCACTGAGCCCTTGTCTAACAGGACAATATTTATAGGCATTGCATCATTGCATAGTTGAACTGTTCTTCTCGGATTGAGATCATCTTTAGTTTGCTGGGATATTTTTTAAACTCAGGAAGGAAGAAACAAATTGTCTCTTCATTAATAGAAATTATTTATTAAAACAGAAGTGTAGAATAATGCTGAAGTGCTAACATTTTAGTGGCATGAAAGGCAGGAATTTCTCTTGGCAAGATTTTTGATTCATAATTATGAAAATTTGAAGGTGACATTCTGGCCACTGGAGACTAGAGCAAATTTGACTAAAATTACTAGTCTGAAAAACTTACTTGAATCAAATTTTCTTCATAAAACACATTATTGTGGTTTGATATAACTTTATTGTTCATGTGGTGAAGATTGATGTGATTTTCATTGTTTGGACTGCACATGATACACATACATTGTAAAAGAGTTAGTTTATTTTGCTGTGAATTTTTCATGTGAACTTTCCAGTTGTGTCATAACATCATCATTTGGTTGTTTTATTTATCAAAGCTAATTGGCACACATAATCACAGTGGTCACAATGGCTAGCATAATTGGGCACTTCCTGCGTGCCAGGTGCTATGTTTATGCACTTCAGACATATTATGTCATTTAATCCTCAAACAATTCTTTAAATTTCTATTATTGCCACCACATTAACGTTGAGGAAAATGAGGCTTAAAAGTCATGTAACCTGTCCAAAGTAATAGAACTAGTAATCATGGGACTGATTACTAGGACTGAACGATTCCTGGAGATTTCCAAGCCTCTTAGCTGCTAAATTAAACTGAATTTCATTGACAAATGGGTTGTGAGCCTTTTTTCATTCAGTTTTGCAGCTGAATTGAACAGTTTTTGAGATGATTTTGCTGGGGGAGATGCACAGAAACTCTCACCAAAAGTAACCCACTTTTTAATTGTCCTATTTTCACTAAAACAGTAAAAATTCATACACATTTTAGAAATTTTTAATGATAAATACAGGTAAAATTATTTTAGTTAAAGATATTACTGTCAGTTTATAGCTATAACATATAGCTTTCAGAAACTAAAATTAAAAGAGTTTTCAAACAAAATGAAAAACTTTACCATATAGATTGGACTTCCAGTTAAGGTGAAGCATCAAAGATGAATGCTTTGATCTACCACCTTTGCTCCAAACACATCCAATGGCTGATAAAATACGAGTGGGGGAGGGGGAATAAACAGCCCCATTGCCCAGAACTGAAAAAAAATCACAAAGTGGTTAGTGGGTTTGAAGCCACAGGTCTGTTATGTTCCAGGTCTGCAAGCACATGGTACCTGTCTGAATCTTGGCTCTTACCATGTAATGGGAGCTAAAGTGCTTCAAGAACAATAGTGGACCAGAAAGAACAATAGTGGACCAGAATCAGGCTCACTGTCTGAAGCCAGGGGCTCTCTACAGAAAGAAGTCAATTAAGATAAAGCAATTATCAGCTCATTTCCTGACACTACAATTTTACAGAAGATTCTTGGCTTAGGAAAGCAGACTGTAGATACAACTTCCTGGTCAGGAACTGAGCCAGTCACCTGCTGCCCTATGACTATATCTGTGATAGCACATATCACCGCAGAATAAAATCCACATGGTGCTGCACTAGAGACCTGGGAAAGGGTCAGATGAAGACAATAGAAAATTCCTCTAACTAAAGGAAAAATATTATGCACACATACGTGCGTGCACACACACACACACACACGCGCACACACACACACACACACACACACACACACGCATTAAAAGTGTAGCTGCCATAACAAATGAAGAAATTTAGTACTAAAGAAAGAAAGCCTAGAAAATCATTAAAATCATTAACTGAAATGCCTAGAGATAAAATTAATTCTTTATCTTTGAAAGAGTCTTACAAAGACTTTAAAATAAGTATATCTAGAATGTTCAAAGGCATAGATTAAGGCATTACATCCATTAATAATGACAAATAAATTATGAAACACACAGCAGACATAAATAAAACAAAACCACGTGGGTATTAAGAAGAACCAAATATACATCAAAACTAAAAAAAAGTGGTTATCAAAATAAAATATCAAAAGATAATATAAATTCTAGATTAGATCCAAAGAAATTGGTAAATTGGGAAAGAGCTGTAAGACATACACACAGAACATAGTCCACAGTGACAAAGAGATAATTTTTAATATAGAGGCTGATAGACATGGAAGAGCCATTGAGAGGCTCCAACACATATCTGGTTAGGTGTCCCAAAAGATAAAAATGAAGGAAATGATGAAGGAGCAATATTTGAATAAATTGAGAATTGAGAATTTTCACAATTGCAGAAGACATGTGTTCTTTGATGGAAAAGACACTCTTTAGAGACAGCATGACACATCACAGTGGAAGTGGAGATAATCCCTGTGATAAAAAGAAACTCCTAAAAGCTTCCTCAGGGAAATTGCAAAATACCCAGAAGGACCCGCTAGGCTTATAGTGGCCCCATTTTCAGTAACAATTATGGTCAGAAGATAATGAAGTAATATCACTTAATTTTTAAGGGAAAGCTGTCAACCTAAAGTTTTATATTCAGCTAAATTATTATTTGAGAGAAGAAAAAAAAGACATTTTCAGAAACATGAAGACTGAGTCTCCTCACACAGATTCACATGAACATATTTAATAAAGGATGTAGTTCACTAACAGAAGAAATATGAAGCTACAACAAAAGTAAGAGACAGAATAAAAAATGAAATAATTATTTTTCAAATGTACCAAATCGGTAGGTTTAATTAGCTATTGATAAAAGTCTGTGTTTAGAAGAATTGAAATGCTAAAAACAGTATATTTGTTAGAATACTTTTAACTCAAATAGGATATATTGAAACTATAAGAAAACCACTAAAAGAATAGATTAGCAACCAAGAGGAAAACTTAAAGGCATTTAAAAAATAATTTACCAACCTAATACAAAGCCAAAAGGACTGGGGTTAAATACAAGGAAAACATCAATAAAGAGAAAACAAAATTAAGTTAAAGTTCATCAGTAATAATAAGTATAATTGGATTAGATGCATCTACTACAAAATAGAGACATATTGGATTGGGGTTTTAAATCTTGTTACTTGCTAAATATATGATATATACCCAAAACCAATTCAAACAAGGAGATTGAAAGTAAAGAGATCCTTTAAAAAGTTAATCATATATATATAATAACCCAAATAAAGTTAGTGAAGTGATGTTATTTTAATGCAAAAAGCTAATAGAAATAAAGAGGAGAATGCATAACAATAATAGAAACAAGTCAACCAGGAATATATAAAAATCATAAATTAATGCATATTGAAACATAACTTCAAAACATACAAAGCAAAATGTATGAAATTAAAGCAAAAATGGGTAAATCTATAATCAGAGTCCAAGATTTTTCAAACACTTCTATCCAAAAAATATTAAGAAGGCAAAAAATTAGTAAAATTATAGTAAATTTGAAAAACAAAATTTGTAACCATTATATAATACAGAATTAGTCAAACTCTTTCTAATGTGGCCTCTTTAAGCAATATATATTAACCGGCTCGGTGGCTCAGTCTGTAATCCCGCACTTTGAGAGGCTGAGGTGAGTGGATTACCTGAGCCTGTGGGTTCGAGACCCACCTGGGCAACTTGGCGAGACCTCATCTCTACAATAAATCAAAAAAGTTAGCCGGGTATGGTAGCGCGCACCTGTAATTCCAGCTACTTGGTAAGGCTGAGGTGGAAGGATCGCCGGAGCCCAGCAGGTCAAGGCTGCGGTGGCCGGGAACGGCCACTGCACTCCAGTCTGGGTGACAGAGTGAGACTCCAACTCAAAAAAAAAAAGAAAAAAAGAAATATATCGTATATCAAAACCCAGCATACAAATGCATGTGCGTACATGCACACACAAACATACACATTTAGGTAGATAGGTAGATAGATGAGTGATAGATGTTAACAAACAATATTCACCTTTAATATAAGTGATGCATTCTGACACTATTTATTTCATTCCCTCTTTTTAGAGACTGTGAGTAACAAGTTAAATTGACTTCACAACCCAAATAATGGATTGTGACACTAATCTTACAAATATAAACATCTGTGCATCCAAGAAGTAAAAGTCATCATTCCAAGTAAAAGTTGCACATTCTTTTCAACCTAAAGTAAAGAGCACACACAATGGTGAAACCACAGAGGCCTCCTCAGTAGAGTCTAGGAACAAGCAAGGATGATTTCTATCAATGCTTCTATTTCACATCATAGTGGAAGTCAAAGTCAATGTATAATGGAGGTAAAAGGAATCAAAGGGATAAGAATTTGAAAGTTTGAATATGACAAACTGCAGCTGATTTATTATCTGCCGAAATAACTTTAAAGAATCTACAGACACCTTTAATCCCAGCACTTTGGGAGGTTGAGGCGAGAGGATTGCTTGAGCCCAGGGGTTCGAGACCAGCCTGGGCAACATGGCGAGACCTCATCTCTACATAAATCAAAAAATTAGCCAGGCATGGTGGCCCACATCTGAAGCTCCAGCTACTTTGAAGGCTGAAGCAGAAGGATGGCCTGAACCCAGCAGGTCGAGTCTGTGGTGGCTGTGAGCGTGCCACTGCACTCCAGCCTGGGTGACAGAGTGAGACTTTGACTCAAAAAAAAAAAAAATCTACAGACAAACCTTTAGTACTAATAAGATCAACAAGGTTCTAAACACAATGAAACAAATTATAATAGATTTCCTAAATACCAGTAATAATCAATTAGAAAGTATAACAGATAAAAGATATTCATCATGGCAACAAAAACATAAAGCACCTAGGAATAAATTCAATAAAGGATGTACCCAGTCTTTATGGAGAGTATTGTAAAACATTGTGGGAAGGCAGAAAGGAAGACCAGAATAAATGGAGAGACATAACCTGTCCAAGGATGACAAAGGTTTGATAGAGTGGAGGTGGTGATTCTCTCCAAAATTATCTGAAATGGAACGTGAATTCAATCAAAATCACAACAGGAGAAGCTGATCCTGAAATTCATTTGAGAAAGCAAAGAGACTTAATAACTGAAATAGTTTTCAAAAAGAAGGTTGGGGAGTTGCCTACCAGATGCTAGGTTTACCCCAAGCCATAATAAATAAAGCAATGTGGAGTTGGCTGAGAGATGGATAAAAACATCAATGAAATAGGACAGAGAGTGCAGAAACAGACTTATAGGAAAACATGATCTATGACAGAAGCAACATCATAATCAGTGTTGAAAGAATGGGCTGTTTACTTAATTTTTTTAAATTTCAAAAGCTTTAGGGGTTACAAATAGTTTTCGGTTACTTGGATGCATTGTATAGTGGCAAAGAAGTCTGGGCTTTAAGTGTACCACCCCCCACCTGTGCACATTGCACCTGACTGGTGATTTTTTCATCTCTCCACCCCTTCCCACCTCTCCCTCTTCTGAGTCTCCAATGCCTATTATAACAGAATAGGCTCTTTAATAATTTATACTGTGACATATTCAAAAGGAAACATTAAAATTCAATCTTAATTCATTACATAAAGTAAATCCCAGATGAATTAAATATTTAATATGAAAATTAAAACTTCAATATTTCAAAAGAAAATATAGAAAAATATCTGTATGGTTGTAGAAAATGAAAGCTTTAAAAAAGAAAAGATTCCCTGGATGAGAAACAAAAAGTATTACTGTAATGTAAACAATTGATAATCTGTAATTTAAATGAACTTCCATCCAACAATAGCTATCATGAACAAAGCTAAAAACAAGTTAGAGAGAAGAAAGATTTATGATGTATACAACCGACAAAGGATTGTGTCTAAAATTCACACAAAACTACAATTTGATAAGAAAAGAAATACATTAAAAAGGAGCAAAGGACATAGACAACTCACAGAAGAAGAACAAACTTAAATGGACCATAAATCAATGAAAAAATATTTGAGCATCCTGAGAATCAGAAAGCTGAAAATTACATAACATTTCACACCATCAGATTGTCAAAATTTAAAATGTTAATAATACCAGGTACTGATTACTTACAGTTACAAAAATGCCCACATACTGTTTATGGAAGTATAAATTGGCACAACCATTTTGGAGACTAATTTGGCCTTAGCTAATAAAATGGAAGACTAGGTACTCTGTGACCCAATGAGTGTACTTCTAATTATACATTGCAGAGAACATTCATTGCAGTATTGCAATGAAAACAAATAAAATGGGAACAACTTACATATCCACAAACAGGAGAAAGGATAAATAAAATATAGCATTTTCACTCAGTAGGCTACTCTGCAACAGGTAAAGAGATAAACTACAGCCACATGTGTCCATGTGGACACATTTTAAAACATAAAGTTGAGTGCAAAAGCAAGTTGCAGAGAGATATGTTCAGGATGACATCATGGCAATAAGTTTGAAAATCTGCAAATTATGCTGTTTATTATTTATGGGTATCAAATGTAACAATTATATTAAAATATGCATGATAACAAAATTCATAATATTGATTTTCTTTGGACAAGGAAAAGGGGGAAGTGGGATAAGGAAAAGGTTCTCACTCAATCTTTAATTTTTTATCATAAGCAAAAATTGGAAAGACTGGGTTTTGACAGAGATGGATTCAGAGCACACAGGTATTTGCTGTTGCTCTCCATATTTCTTTGTATTTCAATATCACAGTTAACTCTATCTTTTTCCTCTTTCTGTTTATTTGTAGATTGTGCTATTGTTTTGATTGAATTAATTCTGGACTAATACACTGAAGAAACTAAACACAACAAATAAAATTTTCTTTGTATTATCTGTTCTCAAATATTCTTTGCCTTCAAAAGATGCTATTGCTATGAAAACCTGTATTGTCATCTCAAGGGTGAATTTCTTTTTAATCTCATCAGAAATGTATTTTCTCAGTTGGTTCTGTCTACTTTTCTTTTTTTTTTTTTTTTTTTTTTGTCCGGGTCTCACTCTGTTGCCTAGGCTGGAGTAGTGCAGTAGCATGATGATGACTCACTGCAGCCTCCACCTCCTGGGCTCAGGCGATCCTTCTAGCTCAACCTCCCAAGTAGCTGGGACTACAGGCATGTGCCACCATGCTGAGCTAATTTTTAAAAATTTTTTTGTAGAGACAAGGTCTCACTATGTTGCCTAGGCTGGTCTCCAACTCCTGGGTTCATGCAATCCTCTTGCCTCAGCCTCCCGACGTGCTGGGATTACAGGCATGAGTCATCATGACTGGCCCATTATCCTCTTAAATCAGTATTGCTACGTGGTCGTCCTAACCTTCCTTTATGGTGGCTACATAATACTCCCCCTAGTCTTTCTATAATTATTTATTTAACCTTTCATATTGTTATAATTATTTATTTTAACTTTTCCTGTTGTTGGGCATTTAAGCTACTTTCAATTTCTTGTTTATATAAATAAAAAGCCATGACAAAACTTTTCCTGAAAATGTATTCTATGTATTTTGAATTATTTCAGAACTGGGATTTCCTTGTTATAGAACATGAACCTTTTGGTAAATTATTTCTTCAATGCTTATGATGCCCTATGGCAGTGTTTGACAGCACTGAGTGGTTTGCCCTAGCCCTGTACTCTGGTTGGAATTCTGTAGCAATAACAACCATATTACAGGAATGACTTTTTTCCTAAAAGATTGGATATCGCTGTGATCCTTGTGACTGTTGCAAGAAAACATGCTGAAAAGTGCCTGCTTTGACCTGTTTGAAAAAAAAATGGTAAAAGATTATGGGACAATGGTAACACAAACACTATATATGTAATGAGAAATAACTCTTACTTCATGATCATACCCTTGCATATCTTAAATTAAAACTATGTTCAGAATTTGAGGGGCAAGAAGAAACCTTTTATTTTTTAGTCCAAACCATAAATATACTTCTTGAAAATTGAGTTTTTAACAAGTGTGCATATCTTTCTTTAAGAGGAACATATTGATGAACTTGAAAATATGATAAATTAAATATAAATAAAGATAATGAAAGACCAATGTGTTTTCTGGGTGATTAATTAAATAAATTTTTATAAAAATCAGAACACATTTTATTTTTTTGTATCCAAGTAGGTTAATTGGGGCATATTTTGGAGGTAATTAAGCAGTGGTAAAACTCATAGGGACATATGTATAAGAATGTTCTTGCTGCACTGTAGAGGAAGAAAAACTAGAAACAGTGAGAGGCTGTCATTGGGAAATGGTTGAATATGTGTCATCACATGCATGCTATAAAATATGATGCAGCAATTAAAAAGTAGGCTTCACTGCTGTCCACTTAGTTGGAGAGATGTCTATGAGGTCCTGCTAAGTGGGGAAAGAAACATGTGGAGAAGATTATATAATAAAAACAATAAACAAAAACACTGTGTGACTATATATAATTGTGTATGATTATATCATTAACATGGGTTACCTGTAAGTGAGAGGAAGGAAGAGGAAGTTTGAGGGAAGATAGGAGAAGAGATAGGAAAGGAAAACAAGCCTCCTTTCTTATAGAAAACTCGGACAAGTGTTTGCATAAAACTCTGTGAATGGATAGAACAAGAAGCAAGAAGGAGACATGCCACCCAAACATAGTGGGAGGAGCCCAGTTCAGAACGGCCCCCAAGCAATCCCCTTAGTCACGCTGTTAAAAGTTACCTGTAGTAGAGACTGGTATTAGATTCCACTTTCTGTCTTTTATACTTAGTTGTATATAAGATAACATAGTAGAGACAGCATAAAGTTCTCATTTAAAATAAACAAAAATAAAATTCTATAGGCTGGGCATGGAGATTCATGACTGTAATCCCAGCAGTTTGGGAGGTCAAGGTGAGAGGATTGCTTGAATTCAAGAGTTCAAGACTATCCTGGGCAACATGATGAGACCTCATCTCTACAAAAAAAAAAAAAATATATATATATATATATATATATATATATATATATTAGCCAGCTTTGATGGCACCCACCTGTAGTCCCAGCTACTCAGGAGGCTGGGGTTGAAGGATCACCTGAGCCCAGGAGTTTGAGTCTACAGTGAGCCATGATTGTGCCACTGCACTCCAGAGTGGATGACAGAGTGAGACCCTGTTTCAAAAAACAAAATAAAGTCCTAAATGTACTAATGCAAGAACAGAAAAAAAAAAACACCACATGTTCTCTCTTATAAGTGGGAGCTAAACTATGGATCTGCAAAAGCATAGAGAATGGTATAATGGACATTAGTGACTTAGAAGGGGCTGGGTGGGAAGGAGTGAATGATCAAAAAATCACCTTTTGGGTACAATGTGCACGGGTGGGAGATGGTGGGTACCCTTAAAGCCCTGACTTCTTCACCACTATACAATGTATCCATTTAACCAAAAACCATTTGTACTCCCTAAAGCTATTGGAATAAAAGAGAATATAAAAGAAAGTTAGGATAATAAATGAATACATAAATATAAAATAAAACCTTATAAGATGAAATTAGGTTAACCAAACAATAACATTTCAGAAATATCAAACCAATTTTACCTACCATTTTTAAATGGAGCAGATGAGACGACCTCATTTTCCCTTAAATTACATTAGAAAATATGGTCAGAGCACACAACATAGCATTTAAGGTTTGTGTGACTTGGCCTTGATCCTAATTGCCTTCACTGACTTGGCTAAGTAGTTATTGTGCATATACATAACTTGAAGGACTTGAAGGTGTGTATATCAGCAAATTTTCTTTGTATATGATACGGATTTACCTAAATTAGAAGCTATCTGTATGTGACTTTCTGTGGGATTAGTCATATTTCTCTGATTTACCATTCCAGCCATTCTCTTTTTCCTGGCTAGAATTTCCTTCATGTAAAAAAGTATGTTTAATTTTGTAAAAAACAAAAAAAAACAAGAAAAAAACCCACCAAAGTCTCTTGCAAAGTGGCTGCACCATTTTGCATTCCCAACAGTAATGAGAGTTCCTGTTGCTCCACATCCTCACCAGCACTTGATGTTGTCAGTGTTCTGGATTAGGGTCATTCTAATATATGTGTGGTGGTATCTTGTTGTTGCTTTAATTTGCAGTTCCCTGATGGCATATGATGGAGAATGTCTTTCCATATGCTTACATATAATTTGTATACAAGGCCTGACAATTAAGTCCGGGAACTCATCCTAGAAAAAGTGCTACATCCCTCACTGCTGAATATCACTATGGTCACCTTTGAAGTACTCCCCTTGGGGAGCTACGCACCCATGCCAGCACCTAGTCTACTTGTCAAAGCAATCTTGGAACTCTTTCTGGAATGCCATCAGAGTTTTCATCAAGAGAATGTTGGAGTTTGAATTGGAACAACAAACAAACATTAAATTTCTTGTTACACCTGGCAAAAATGGAAGTAAAATCAGGGGCATGTTAGTCCAGGTTTATGGGGATAATGCCATGAAGAAAATGGCAGTGTACAAATGGATTAAATGTTTTTCTTAGGGGAGAGAATGCGTCACTGATGAAGAGAGGTCAGGATGGCCAGTACCACGCAGAACTGACAAAAACATTGAAAAAATTTGTCAAATTGTGTGTCAAAAATTTGTCAAAATGGTTGGCTGGCTGTGAGGAACATAGCAGACCAAATAAACATCAATAGAGAAACAGGAAAATTTTAACAGAAAAAATCTTGGCATGAGAATGGTGTGTGCAAAATGGTCTTGAGGGAGCTCTTGTATTATGACAATGCACCAGCTCACATAGCACTGGCTGTGAGGGAGAACAAATAACTGTATTTGAACACCCTCCCTACTCACCCGACAGCTCTGATAGCCATTTCAGAAAAAGAGTTCCAAAATTGCTTTGACAGGTGAACTAGGCCCTGGCATCAGTGCATAACTTCTCAAGGAGAGTACTTCGAAGGTGACCATAGTGATATTCAGCAATGAGGGATGTAGCACTTTTTCTAGGATGAGTTCATGAACTTAATTGTCAGAGCGCATATCTTCTTTGGTTAGACATCTGCTCAGGAAGACCCTGTTTTCAATTGAGGTGTTTGTTTTCTTAATGTTGAATTTTAGGAGTTCTTTGTATATTTTGGATAATAGTCCTTTATCAGATGTGTCTTTTGCAAGTATCTTTTCCCAGTCTGTAGTTTGTTTTCTCATTCTCTTGACACTGTCTTTAGCAAAACAGAAATTTTCCATTTTTAATAAAGTCCAGCTAATCAATTATTTCTTTAATGGATCATGTTTTTGGTGCTGCATCTAAAAAAAAAATCGTTGCTAGAAACCAAGATTATCTAGGTCTTCTCCAATGCTATCCTCTAGGAGTTTTATAGGTTTGCATTTTACATTTAGGCTAATTCTTCTTTGTCGTCTTTTTTTTTTCTCTTAGTTTTTGTGAAGAGCGTAAAGTCTGTGTCTAGATTCTTTTTTTTTTTTTTTTTTGCATACAGATATCCAGTTGTTCCAGGACCATTTGCTGAAAGACTGTCTTTCTTTCATTGTATTACCTTTGCTCCTTTGTCAAAGATCATTTGACTGTTTTTATGTGGTTCTACTTCTGGTCCCTCTCTTCTTTTCCATCGACTTATTTGTCTATTCCTTTACTAACAACACACTCTCATGATTACTGTAGCTTTATAGTTAAGTCTTGAAGTCAGGTAGTGTAAGTCTTCCAACTTTGTTCTTCTTCAATATTGAGTTGAATATTCTGGGTTTTTTGCCTTGCCATATATACTTTAGAGTCTGTTGAAATTTATAATATAATTTGGCAGCCTTTTTATTTGGAGTGTGTTGATCTATAGATGAAGTTAGGAAGAACTGACATCTTGACTATAATGAGTCTTCCTATTCACGAACATGAAATATCTCTCCATTTATTTAGTTCTTCTTTGATTATTTTTATCAGAGTTTTATAATTATCCTCATATGGATCTTGTACATATTTTTTAGATTCACATCTATAAATTTCATTTTATGCGTGTTAATATAAGTGGTAATGTGTTTTATCTCTAATTCCATTTGTTCATTGCTGACATTGAGTAAAGTGATTAACCTTGCATCTTGCAAACTTGTTATATTTTCTTACTAGCTCCAGGAGAGTTTGTTTGTTTGTTTATTCATTTTTTTTTTTTTGAGTTGGAGTCTCACTCTGTCGCCCAGGTTGGAGTGCAGTGGCATGCTCACAGCCACCCCAGTGTCGACCTGCTGGGCTCCGGTGATCCTTCTGCCTCGGCCTTCAAATTAGCCAGAACTACAGGCGCAAGCTACCATGCCCAGCTAATTTTTTTGATTTATTGTAGAGATGAGGTCTTGCCAAGTTAACCAGGTTGTTCTCGCACCTGTGGGCTCAGGCAGTTCTCTCACCTAGGCCTCACAAAGTGCTGGGATTACAGGCTTGAGCCACCGCGCCTGACCTCTTTGTTTATTCTTTCAAATTTTCTATATATGTCATCACAATATCTCCAAACAAAGACAGATTGCAAACAAAGACAGTTTTATTTCTTCCTTCACAATCTATATACCTTTTATTTCCTTTTCTCATTCTATTGTATTAGCCAGAACTTTCAGTACAATGTTGAAAAAAGCAGTGTCCCTGATTTTAATGAGAAAGCTTCAAGTTTCTCACCATTAAATATAATGTTAACTGTATGGTTTTCTGTAGATTTTAAAATATCAATTTGGAAAATTTCTGTCTATTCCTAGTTTACTGAGGGTTTTTATCATGAATGAATTTTGGATTCTGTCAAATGCTTTTTCTACATCTATTGATAATATCATATGATTTTTCTTTTTTAGCTTGTTGATGGGATGGATTACATTAATTGATTTTCAAATATTGAACCAGCTTTGCATACTTGGAATGAATCCTACTTGGTCATGGTGTATAGTTATTTTTATACATTGTTGGATTCTATCCTGTCACTCTTCTTCTGTTTTCTGGAAGAGATTGTAGATAATTTCCTCCTTAAATGTTTAGTAGAATTCACCAGTGAATGCATCTGGGCCTGTGGCTTTCTGTTTTGGAAGGTTAATTATTGATCTTTAATTATAGATATAGTGTTCTTCACATTGTCTATCTCTTCTTGTATAAATTTTAGCAGATTGTGTCTTTCAAGAAATTGGTCCATTTCATCTGAGTTATCATATTTGTGGGTACAGTGTGTACATAATATTCCTTTGTTATCTTTTTTTTTTGAGTTGGAATCTCACTCTGTCGCCTAGACTGGAGTGCAGTGGCCGCTCCCAGCCACCGCAGCCTGACCTACTGGGCTCCGGCGATCCTTCCGCCTCAGCCTTCCAAGTAGCTGGAACTACAGGTTCGCACTACCACGCCTGACTAATTTTTTGATTTATTGTAGAGATGAGGTCTCGCCAAGTTGCCCAGGCGGGTCTCGAACCGGCGGGCTCAAGCAATCCACTCACCTCAGCCTCCCAAAGGCATGGGATTACAGGCTGAGCCACCGAGCCCGGCCCTTTGTTTTCATTTTAATGTCCTTGGGATCTGTAGTGATATCCTCCTCTATTTCATTTCTAATATTAGTAATTTGTATCTCCTCTTTTTTTTTCTTGGTTAAGGGTTTATCAATTTTTCTGAACTTTTCAAAGAACCAACTTTTGGTTTTGTTGGTTTTCTTTATTGATTTTTTTATTTTCAACTTTATTGATTTCTGCCCTAATTTTTATTATTGCTATTCTTCTGCTTTGGAGGGTTTAATTTACTCTTTCCTTTCTAGTTTCCCAAGTGGATTAATGATTTTAGCTCTTTTTCTAATATATGCATTCAATGCTATAAATTTGTAAGCACTGTTTTCATTGCATCCCACAAATTTTTAGTTATATTTTCATTTTCAATTACTTCAAAGTATTTTTAAATTTCTCTAGAGATTTCTTCTTTGACCCATGTGTTATTTAGAAATGTGTTGCTTAATTTCCAATTATTTGGGGATTTTCCAGCGACATCCCTGTTATTGATTTCTAGTTTAATTCTACTGTATTCCAAAAGCAGACATAGTATGATTTCCATCCTTTCAAATTTGTGAAGGTATGTTTTATGGTTTACAGTGTGGACTATCTTGGTGAATGTTCCATGTAAGCTTGAGAAGAATGTGTAATCAGTTGTCATTGGTTAAGATAGTCTATAGAAGTCAATTATATCCAGCTGATTTAAGATACTGTTTGATTCAGCTGTGTTCTTACTAATTTCCTTCCTGCTAGATCTGTCCATTTCTGATAAAAAGGTGTTAAAGTTTCCAACTTTGCTGGAATCATCTATTTCTCCTTGAAGTTCTATCAGTTTTTACCGCATAGATTTTGACACTATACTCATTTAGCATTGCTATGTCGTCTTGGAGTATTAACCCCTTTATCATTATGTAATGTCCCTCTCTAATCCTGATATCCTTTCCTTGCTCTGATGTCTGCTCTGTCTGAAATTAATATAAGTATTCCCTTTCATTTGATTAGTGTTGACATGGTATATCTTTCCCCTATTCATTACTTTTAATGTATACGTGCTTTTATTTTTAAAATGAGCTTTAAAATTTTTTATTAATAAATAATATTTGTACATGTTTATAGGGCATATGTGACATTTTGTTACATGCATAGAATATGTAATAATCATCTGAGGGTATTGAAGACATTTACCACCTCAAGCATTTATCATTTCTCTGTGTTGAGAACATTACAAGTCCTCCCTTCTTGCTGTTTTGAAATATACAATACATTGTTGTTAACTTTAGTCACCCTACTCTGCTATTGAACATTAGAACTTATTTCTTATATCTAACTGCATATTTGTACCAATTAACCAACTTCTCTTCACCTCACCCACCCAACTCACACACTCTTCCCAGTTTCTTATAACACCATCCTATTCTTTACTTCCATGAGAACAACTTTTTTTAGATCTCACATATGAACGAGAACATGCGATAGTTGTCTATCTCTGCCGGGCTTATTTCACTTAACCTAATGACCTCCAGTTTCATCCATGCTGCTACAAATGACAGGATTTCATTGTTTTTTATAGCTAAATATATATACACCATATTTTCACTATTAGTTCATCTACTGATGAACACAGGTTGATTCTATAACTTTCTATTATGAATAGTGCTGCAATAAATATAAGGGTACAGAAATCCCTTTGATATAATGATTTCTTCCCATTGGATAAGTACCCCATAGTGACATGGCTGGATCTCTGTCTTAAGCTCTTTGAGAAATCACCATTCTGTTTTCCATAATGGCTGTGCTAATTTGCATTTATACTCACAGTATACAAGAGTTCCCTTTTCTTCTCATCCTTGCCAGCATCTGTTATTTTTTGTCTTTTTATTAATAGTCATTCTAGCTAGGGTAAAATGATATCTCATTATGGTTTCTATTTGAACTTCCCTGATGCTTAGTGATGTTGAAATTTTTTTCATATACCTGTTGGCCATAGAGTCAAAAATCAACAAAATACTAGCTAACCAAATCCATAGCACATCAGAAAGATAAAACATCATCATCAAGTGTGGTTTATATTAATTCTTCTTTTGAGAATTGTTGATTTGTGTTCTTTGTTCACTTTTTAATGGCATTATTATTGTTATTGCTGTTGAGTTGCTTGAGTTCCTTGCATATTCTAGCTATTAGTCTCTTCTCAAATGAACAGTTTGCAAAGATTTTCTCCCATTCTGCAAGCTGTTGGTTCACTCTGTTAATTGTTTCCTTTACTGTGCAGAAGCTTTTTAGTTCAATATCGGCCCATTTGTCTATTTTTGTGTTTCTTGCCTGCACTTTTGAAGTCTTAGCCATGAAATCTTTGCCTAGATCAATGTCCTAGAGTATCTCCTGTATGTTTTTTCTGAGTAGTATGTAATTTCAGGTCTTACATTTGGGTCTTTGATTCATTTTAAGTTGATTTTTGTATAGGGGGGGAGAGTGGAATCTAGCTTCATTCTTCTGCATGTGGATACCCAGATTTCCCAGAACAATTTATAGAAGAGGGTATCCTTTTCCTCATGCATGTTCTCAACACTTTTGTCTAAAATCAGTTGGCTACAAAGACATAGATTTATTTCTAGGTTTTTTGATCTGTACAGTTTGTCTATGTGTTTGGTTTTTTGTTTGTTTTTTGAATTGGAGTCTCACTCCATCGCTCGGGGTGGGGTGCAGTGGCACATTCAAGGCCACCCCAGTGTTGACCTGCTGGGCTCCGGCAATGCTTCCACCTTGGCCTTCCAAGTAGCCAGAACTACAGACGCACACTACCACGTCCGGCTAATTTTTTTATTACAGAGATGAGGTCTCTCCAAACTGCCCAGGCTGGTCTCAAACCCACGGGCTCAGGTAATCCACTCGCCTCAGCCTCCCAAAGGGATTACAGGCTGAGCCACCGAGCCCAGCTGTGTTTGTTTTCATAACAACACTATCTTGTTTGAGTTTAATATAGCCTTAATATATTATAAAGTCAAGAAGAGTGACGCCTCCAGCATTTTTCTTTTTGCTCAGGCCTGCTTTGTCTCTTTTTTTGTGGACTTTTAAATTGTTTCTTCTATTTTTGTGAAAAATATAATTGTATTTTGATTGAAATGGAATTGAATCTGTAGATTGCTTTGGATAGTATGATCATTTTGACAATATTAGTTTTTTGGATCCAGGACCATGGGAAATCTTTCCATTTGCTTGTGCCCTCTTCAGTTTCCTCCATCAGTGTTTTATAGTTTTCCTCCTAGAAATCTTTTACCTCCTTGGTTAAATTTACTCCTAGGAAATTTTTTTTCTGTAGCTTTGTAAATAGGATTGCCTTCTTAATTTCTTTTTCAGCTAGTTTATTATTGGTTTATAAAAAATACTACTAATATGGCCAAGCATGGTGACTAATGCCTGTAATTCCAGCATGTTGGGAGGCCAAGGAGGAAGAATTGCTTGAGATCTGAAGTTTGAGACCAGCGTGGTCAACATAGAGAGAACTCATAACCTCAGAAATTAAAAATAAGTAAATAAGTATATACACAAATAAATAAATAAATAGGCATGATGGCATGCACCTGTTGTCCTAGGAGGCTGAGAACTCAGGAGGCAGAGGCAGGAGGATCACTTGAGTTCAAGAGTTCAAGGCTGCAGTGAGCTAAGGTCATGCCACTACACTCTTGCCTGGTATGGCAGAGTAAAACCCTGTCTGGAGAGAGAAAGAGAGAGAGAGAGAGAGAGAGAGAGAGAGAGAGAGAGAGAAACAGAGAGAGAGAGAAAGAGAAAGAAAGAAAGAAAGAAAGAAAGAAAGAAAGAAAGAAAGAAAGAAAGAAAGAAAGAAAGAAAGAAAGAAAGAGAAAGAAAGAAAGAAAGAAAGAAAGAGAAAGAAAGAAAGGAGGGAAAGAGGGAGGGAGGGAGGGAGGGAGGGAAGGAAGGAAATGCTGTTACAGATTTTTGTATGTTGAATTTGTATCCTGCAACTTTACTGAATTTGTTTATTCAACTGTGTTGAATAAAGTGGCAAATATGGACATCCTTGTCTTGTTCCAGTTCTTAGAGGGAAGACTTTCAGTTTTTCTCTAGTCAGCATGAAGTTAGCTGTGGATTTGTCATATATCACCTTTATTATGTGGAGATAAGTTCCTTCTATGCCTAGTTTGTTGATTTTTATCATGATGGGATGTTGTATTTTATCAAATGTGTTTTCTGCACCTATGGAGATGATTATATGGTTTTTGTCTTTCATTCTGTTGATGTGATGTATCATTGCTTATTGATTTGCATATGTTGAGCCAATTTTGCACCCCTGGGATAAATCACACTTGATGTGCTTTTTGATGTGCTTTTTGATGTGCTGGGGATTTGGTTTGCTAGTATTTTATTGATAATTTTGAGTCTATGTTCATCAGGAGTATTAGCCTGTAATTCTCTTTTCTTGTGTCCATATCTAGTTTTGGTTAAAGATGCTCCATAGTACGATCCCCATGACCACTTTGTCCCTGAAGTAGGTATCAGGTTACTGCTGGCCTCATAGAATGAGATAGGGAGAATTTCTTTCGCTTCAATTTTTTGGAATAATTTGAGGAGAATCGATGTTATGTTTTCTTTTAAAGTTTGGTAGAGTTTAGCAGTGAAGCCACTGGTCTCAGGTTTTTCTTTGTTGGGAAGCTTTTTAATTAATGATTGCTTATTATTGGTCTGTTTAGGTTTCTTCCTGATTCTATCTTGGTGGGTTGTACATATCCAGAAATTTATCCATTTTCTCTAGGTTTTCAAGTTTGTTAGCATATAGTTATTCATAATAGTCTCTGATGATCCTTTTTCTTTTCTTTTTCTTTTTTTTAGAAGAATCAAATTTTATTTCATGATGTGAACATTAAAAATTTGCCTACATCAATGAAAATATTCACAAAAGACTTGATCATTCACACTCATACACACAAAGTTTGCTAAATAAAAAAAAAATGCTCCTTGACCCTATCCAATCCCTATCAGGGAGGGTGAAGTGCTTGCCTATTCCACTGCAGGGCTTCAGTCTTCCTGGATCTTGAACAGTTTGGCTACTTCATTGAGATCTTCATGTTGCTCACCATCCTTAATGATCTTCCTTGCTATTGGCATTTCGTTAAAGATGTTCCATAGTACAATCCCCACGACCACTTTGTCCCTGAGGTAGAAAATGATGCCTTTACCATAGTCCTCCCCTTGGACAGGAGCCTTTGGAACTGCAGGAGTGCTGGGAGGAATAGTAATTTCTGAGACCTTGGGCTCTGTCTCACTCTCTGATGAGATACCAGTCCCTGACTGTGCAGATTTTGGGTAGTCTTGTGCAGTTGCTTTTGCAAAAACACCAACTGTGGGCAAACTATTGTCCACAAGACCAATAGCTTCATAGCCAACATTGGGGCCCAAATCGCTCCAGAACATGGACTGATGCCAGTACAACTTCACAACTCCAAGTTTTCCCCAGCCAATCTTCCGCTTACAACAGCATGATCATGGTGTTCTACTCGCCTCTTTCCCAACTTTATATCATAGAAACACTCAGCATCCCTGCCCCCCAGATGTTGGAGTGTGCTTGGAGTTCTGCATTTACCCAGAAGCCACCAAAATCTGAGTCTATCTCCAGCCCACCAGTCTTAACCAACTCAGCATTAGCCTCTAGGCCCACAGCTGCCACTATGTGGTCCGTTTCTACCTTACTGCAGTCTTTCAACTTGATGAATAACTTGCTACCGCTGACTCCAACTGATTGCACAATAGCATTAGGCATCACCTTAACCCCTTCTCATCAGATTTTTTCCATGGTTCAGTTGCTGAGGTATTCGGGGAGGATCTTTCCTATATTTCCTTTCTCAGGGAAGAGCTGAATCACTTCTGTGCCCATGGCTCGAGCCTTTCTGCCAAGAGAACAGGCCAGTTCACTACCGAGGAAGCCCCCACCAATAATCGTAATATTCTGAAGTCTCCAATCTTTCTGAAAAGTGTTGTGCTACTCTTCACCTCTGCTCCAGCCCTATCAATGGCAGGCAGACTTCTTGGAGTACCTCCTGTTGCAGTCAAGCTCTTTTCATAGGTAATTTGAGAACCATAACTAAGTTTCACCATGTTGCCTCTCACACCCAGCTGTAATACCTTCTTCCCAGTGAGGACAGCCACAGCACCATTCTCAGTGTGAGGCAGGTCCTGAGCAGAGACATAGAAGGATGGTGGCTGTAAGTAGATGCTTCTCTCTTTTCCATTCCACTGTTTGAATCGCAGTGTCTTTGTGACATTGGGATCATCTGAAAACCACAGTTCTTTTGAAAGAGGAGGTCGCATGTGTGGCAGATATAATCAGTACCCAAGATCTTCAGATATAATCATCCCGAGCTCAGATGGATCTGGCTGCAGCAAAAGTAGCAGTGCCTCCACTGATTAGCAGGAAAGGAATGTGACTTGGTACCTTGACTTGAGGAACTGGCTCTCCTTCTGAAGCAGATGATATCGCCCTTTTCTATTTCTCTTCTGGTGTCAGCCCTAACCCTGACATTCTTTCATTATATCTTTTTTGGTCATCTTTTATAGTCTTGTAGGCATAAGCACTAGCTCCTATTATTGACAAGCCCACAAAAAGGACTAACAGAATTCGATTTTGCCCCCAATGCACCAGAGCTAGCCACTTGTCTTGTCATCTGGAGTTCTAGATGAACATGCAATCGCTGGAGCAAGTTGTCTGGGAGCTGGTTCCTCTGCCTCAGTCTTTGGACGCACACTGTCTGCACCAAGGGCACCAGTTTCTGCTTCAAAGCACCCACCGCAAGGTCTCTACATTGGGACATTTAGGCAACGGCTACTCGGGACTTCCTTCTTCCCTTTCTTCTCATGCACCGACTGACGGATCAAAAACTGATCCTTTTTATTTCTGTGATATTAGTTGTAATGTCTCCCTTTTCATTTGTGATTTGTTTGAGTTTTCTCTCTTCTTGGTATAGCTCGCAGTTTATTAATTTTTTTTTCTTGAGACAGAGTCTCACTCTGTCATTCAGGCTGGAATGCAGTGGCACGTTCATGGCCACCACAGCCTTAACATGGTGGGCTCAGGCGATTCTTCTGCCTCAGCCTTCCAAGTAGCTGGAACTACTGGGTGTGCACCCACCGTGCCTGGGCTAATTTTTCTTGATTTACTGTAGAGATGATGTCTCGCCAAGTTGCCCAGGCAGGTCTCAAAACCCTGGGCTCCGGCAATCCTCTCACCTCCATCTCCCAAAGCGCTGGGATTACAGGTGTGAGCCCCCATGCCTGGCTTGTCAGTTTTGTTTAACCAACTTTCCATTGCATTGTTGCTTTTTATTTTTAGTCTCTATTTTATTTAGTTCTGCTCTGATATTTATTATTTCTTTCCTTCTACTAATTTTTTTTCTAGTTCCTTGAGGTACATTATTAGAATGTTTATTTGAAATATTTTTACTATTTTGATGTAGGCATTTATTACTGTAAATTCTCTTCTAAGCACTGTTTTTGCTGTATCCACAAGTTAGTGGAGGCTGTGGTGAGGCTGTGGTGAGGCTTTGATGGGAATGAGGATGCCAGATGAACCAGTCTTTGGGCCCCAGTGGTGGCAGCAGCGCCCTGACTCTGCTTGTCCTTAGGTTCCCAGGTGTCAGATGCTGGCACCAGTGTTAGTGGGTCCAGGCTGACCAATTCTTGGACCTCCAAGTTGTTTGCTTAAGTGCTAGTAATGGCAATGGTGGACTGGGTAGATGGGCAGGTCCTCGAGGCACTGGGCAGCACAATGTGGGTAATGTCCAACCTTTGGATTCCCAGGAAGCATGCACTGATGTTACTGGTGGCTGTGACAAATAGGATAGGCCCGTTTCCAGGCTCCCAGATGGTGTGTATGGATGGATGTCGTAGGTCATGGTGGCTACAGGCCTCTGGGAAGAATGCACAGATGCCAATGATGGTGGACAAGACAGGGCACTCCCTAGGGCCCCAGATGGCTTGCTTAGGCACTGGGAGTGTGGGCCCAGACTGGGTAGGCCTGTCCTCAGTTCTCCAGGTTGTGTGCGTGGGCACAGGCTGTGGTGAAAAAGGTGGGCCTATCCCAGGCCCCCGGGCAGTATGCTCAGGTAGTCAGCAACAGCAGTGGCAGACGAGGAGAGCCTGTTTCCAGAATGTGTACAAGTGCATTCCTGCTGCTGAGGGAATGGAGTTATTGTTAGTGACAGTGGCTACAGGAAGAGGGCTCTTAGGCTATGGGAAGAGTGCACCTCACGCCCTGGCAATGTGTTGGGAATGGCAACAGCAGACTAGGAGAGCCTGTCCTCAGGGTGCCTGCAAATGTGTGATGGCCTTTCTGCTGGAGGGAGTGGGTTGCTGTCAGTGACAGTGGCCCCAGACAGGTGACTCTCAGGCTCTGGAGAGCACACACTTTGGCCCCCAGTGTTGGTGGCAGCAGTAGCTTCAGGTGAAAGACTCAATCCTCAGGGCACATGCAAGTATGCCACAGTTCTACTACTGGTGGGGCTGCCCTCAGTGGCAGTGGGCAGTCGGCTTTCTTGTTCTGGAGAGTATGTGCTTTGGCTCCCTTTGTCTCAAGGGCAGCCTCTCCAATGCATTGCACTCCCCATTCCCTGGGGTGTAGGACATTGGGTAAAATCGAGTTCTTGGAACCCCATCACATTGCTGGGTCCAGCAGACATTGGCACTCCAAAGATGTGGAGATGCGGGAGCTGTTGAGTCCCAGGCGAAGATGTGTCTGATAAGGGTTGGGCTCTCAAAATGACATGTGCTGCAGCTGCTTGGGTTTGGGGGGGAGGGCGACACACTGTGAGCTTCTCTCTGGAGCGTTATTGCACAGTCTCCAGGCAGCTTCTTATACTGGTTTCAGAGCCTGCAGGGGTCAACGGGCTCTCCCACAGCTAGGACAGCTGGAATCTGCAGTGGGAATGTGGACTGTTTGGAGTCTCTCACTTACCCTTTCCTCACACTAGGAAGCCTCTCTGGCTTTTCTTCTTCGTTCCTATTTTTGTCTCCCACACATTTTCTGCCTTTTGTGATTTTAATTGAGCATTTTGTAAGATTCTGTTTTCTCTTCTTTCTTTGTGTATCACCTATACTTATGTTTTTACTTTTTTAAGTGAGTGGCCTGGAGTTTGCAATATGCACTTGCAAGTAATCCAAATATACTTTCAAGTAACATTATGCCACTTCACAGATAGTGTGAGTACCTTATAACAACAAAATAATCCTAATTCTTTTCTTCCATCCCTCATATAATTTCTGTCATTCATTTCACTTACCTATATATAAGTACATACAAGCATAAATATGTATATAAGTACATAAAATATATACATAAACATACATAATTAAAAACATTGTTGCTATTAATCTGAACAAACTGTTATCTGTTAGATAAATTAAGAATAATAAAAATATTCTGCCTTTATTTTATTTCTTTCTTGATGCTGCTTCTTTCTTTATGTAGATCTGAGCTTATGATCTATATTATTTTCTTTCTCTCTAAACAACTCCTTTCAACATTTTTTTGCAAAGCAGGTCTACTAGTAACACGTTTTTCAATTTTTGTTTGTCTGAGAACATTTTCATTCTTCCTAACTTTTGAAGGATAGTTTCACAATGTACAGAATTCTAGGTTGCAGAGATTTTTGTCTCTCCACACTAAATACTTCCTACCACTCTTTTCTTGCTAGCATAGTTTCTGAGAGAAGTTGGATGCAATTCTTATGTTTTTTTTCTCTATAAGTGAGGTACTTTTTTTCCTCTGACTTTTTTTCCAAATTTTTTCTTTGTCTTTATTTTTGTAGTTTGAAAATGATATGCCAGGGTGTTGTCTTTTTGGCACTTATCCTGCTTGGTGTCCTCTGAGCTTCCTGGATCTGTAGCTTGATATCACATTAATTTAGGGAAATTAATGTTATTTCTTCACATATTGCTTCTGTTCCTTTCTTCTCCTTTTCTGTATTCTTATTATATGTATATTACACCTTTTGTAGTTGTTCCACAGTTTTTGGATATTCTGTTCTGCTTTACTTAGTCCTTTTTCTCTTGGCTTTCCAGTTTTGGAAGTTTGGATTTGTCAGATCCTCAAGCTCAGAGATTCTTTCTTTAGCCATGTCAAGTCCATCAAAGGCATTCTTTATTTCTGTTACAGGGCTTTTTTAATCTCTAGCATTTCTTGTATTATTTCTTAGAATTTCCATCTCTCTGCTTACATTATCCATCTGTTCTTGCATGTTGTCTACTTTATCCACTAAAATCCTTAGAAAATTAATTATAGTTTAAAAAGTTTCTAGTCTGGTAATTCGAAAATTTCTGCCATGCTTGATTCTGGTTCTGGTGCTTCTTCTTTCTCTTCAAACTGTGTTTTTTGCCTTTTGGTTTGTCTTGTAACATTTTATTGAAAAGTAGCAAGATGTACTGGGTAAAAGAAATGATAATGAATAGGCGTTAGTAATGTAATGGTAAGGAGTGGGGATGGGGGAACATTCTACAGTCCTATGATCAGCTCTCAGTCTTTTGGTGAGCCTGTGTCCTGGAGTGTGGACTTCACCAATGCTTCCCGCATTTTCTCCCTCCTTGGGTGGGACAGAATGGCCAGAGGGAAATACTGTCAATATATACCTTCCCCCAGGTTGGTATGGATCTGATAAAAACCTCAGCAGGTTAGGCTCTAATAAAATAGTTTCTCCTGAGGGCAGTAGGTCTTGTTAAGAAGAACAGAATGCTTGCGCATATTTTAAACTAGTTGCTTTTCCCCTCACCTTGACAGAAGACCAATGGGATTTTTCTCTGATCTTCTCTGTGAAAATCTGGTAAGACTCCTGGAGGGGAAACTCAAAAAAGGGTGGCAACCCACCTGTGACTGTCCCCTTGAGTTTTTAATCTTTCAGACTTGTCTTCCACTGAGCCTCCAACAATTCATCAGTTACAGCTCAGATTCTCCTACCCTGGTGCTGGTTCTTGCAGAGTTTTCTGCTTATGGTTTTCTGCTCTGATAAGGTTCTAATTCTCTATCTGCCTGTCTGTCTTTCCAGTTTTGAGGGCAGTGGTTTGTCCTGTGACCTCATTTCTCTGACAGATTTTTTTTTTTTTTGAGTTGGAGTCTCACTCTGTCACCCAGACTGGAGTGCAGTGGCCGCTTTCGGCCACTG
>NW_007258946.1:22108-57321 GCF_000164805.1 Carlito syrichta | reverse complement strand
CAGGTGGGTCTTGAACCCGCGGGCTCAGGCAATCCACTCACCTCAGTCTCCCAAAGCGCAGGATTACAGGCTGAGCCACGGAGCCTGGCTTTTCTGACAGATTTTCTGACAGAGTTGTTGATTTTTCTGTTTGTTCCGTATTTTAATTGCTGTTAAAACAGAGTGACAACTTCTACATTTTTTTTTTGCCTGCTGACCCCTGCTATGCTATTTTGATTAAAGTGAAGACTAATGTCCCCAAGGTAGTCCTTAATGAGACCTTTGATACTTTCATACATTTTCTTCCAAAAATAAACACATTTAGTGTGATTTGCCCAGCTCCTAATATTTTCCTTCTCTTTTTCTTGAAATGGCCTCTGCTTCACCTAGGCTGGCTGTTGGCAGCCATGTCTGTACCATGTGCCTCTGTGCAGATAAGCAATGTCCCTAGGACAATCAGACTCTCTCTGACACTGAGAAACTCAGCATCTTAGTCTCTGTCAGTAGCTGAAGTTTGGGAGCCATAGTCTGTCCCATGAACAGAAGAAACAGAGAAAGTTGGCCTCCAGTAATAAAGACAGATATGAGGGATGGAGTGAAAGAGAAAGCCTAGACTCTTTCCAGCTACTGGGTTAATTTTTTTCTAAAGTGGCTTCATTTCCATTCTGGGATTTCACCCCTAGATTTTTCATAATAAAATCCCCCTTTCCTGGTTATGCTCACTCAAATGGATTTCTGTTCCTCACAACCAAAGCTTCCTACTGGATTTACTAATCCATGAAAAGCAAGAGCAGGAGCTCTCCAGAAGTCCTGACTTAACTGAACAAAGGATCTGGTTACACAATTATCTTCCTGCTTTCTCTCCTGAGCAATTCAACAGGAAGGGGAGAAGAAGAAATGAACTTCACTGAATAAACATTACATAGGATGTAGGAACATAGATCTCTACAACCTCAGCATACTTCATGGTTTTTTTTTTCCAACTTGGCAGAAAGGTAACATTTGTTGAACCTTCTCCATAGAAGCAATATGAGACAAGCAATAAATGTTTGCTATGCATGTTGTATTTCTCAGATTTAAAAAACTGACAAATGACACCCAGTATTACTTGAAAATGTATCACTCAGGAAAAATATTCTTCCAGTAACACCTACCCTAAGATCTTGGAATACTCAGCTACATATTTTACTTAAATACAAACTAAAAATGTGGGGGTATCTGTGTGACCCTTTGACCAATAATTTCATACTTGAGAAAACAAGATTTGACACACAATAACTTTTGAATTTGAATATTATTATTGTTGATTTTTCTGTTTGTTCCATATTTTACTTGCTGTTAAAACAGAGTGACAACTTCTACTTTTTTTTTTGCATGCTGACCCCTGCTGTGCTATTTTGATTAAAGTGAAGACTAATGTCCCCAAAGCAGTCCTTAATGAGGACTTTAATACTCTCGTATATTTTAATAATGATAATAATATCAGCAAGGAAAAAGCAAATTAGTAAAATTGGTATATTTTCCAGTCTGTTTCAGACAGAATCATTGACCTTCTCTCTAGCAAATGCTAGCTTCAGTTTCCCTTCTTCTTCCAGGAAAAGCAGGAAAGGCACCAAAGCCTCTGCGAGAACAGAACAGCTTGGATCAGAGCAACCCACAGGCATGAAAAACCTATAGCATTTCATAGAAAAATTGCCATCTTGTAGTTTCACCACCTAGGAGCGTTAAAATCAACAAGAAGAAATCCTGAAAAGGCTTGAAGTAAGAAAGACAATCAGCATGTCAGGTTACCATGAAGTCAATGAGGCTTAGATTTCAGGGCCCCTTGCTTGTGTAAATCTCTGTGAGAATATGTAGAAAATCGCCAAAAAAAAAAAAAAGCTTTAGAAGAAAACTGAAAGAAAGCCTTAGATGTTCCCATTGGCGTTAAAGAGAAAACAAACATGCTGTAAAACTCTATGTGTAATAAATAACTGAATATTGACAAAAAAAATCCCTGTGAGACCTGGGGGAGACTGGTAATGGTGGAGGACCCCAAAAGGAGGGGAACCTGGGTAGTGATCAGGAACCATTCAAAGGTGTTTCTGGTTAATTGCCTAAAAGGTTTTAAAAGCAAAGACCAAAGAGCCCCAGACCCAGTAATCTGTTGTGATTTATTTTTCTTTATAAGAAAATATTTTGTACTTAATTTACATGTGCAATTCTAGGTCATTTTTCCTAAAGAAGGGACCCTAAATTCTAAATTGTATAAACCTCAGACCCCACATTTCTAGATATACATTGATGATCAAGACTGGCCCTGAACAAAACTGCAATATTTTTTCCCACCCCCTCACCTGCTCCTCTGATACTGCCTTATCTTAATTTTTACCTGCTCAGAACTTGCCAGCACTAGGTCAGCACTGTTTCTACAGTCACATCTCTGTTGTCCTGATTTTCCCTTTTCACTTCTCACCAAAACTGATTTGTCCTGTTCAGTTATCTTAGGACCACACTGGCCCACGTATGTCTTCACAAAGTGGTGGTTATCTAATAGAATAGTGCCCTATCAAGGTGTTACAGCCTAGAAATGAGTTGGAATAATGGGATAGACTGAGCATATAAGTCAAATGAGTTTTTGTTTAAAGAAAAATAAAGCTTTCATTGTTTATGTCATATTACAAAAGTCATTTAAGAAAGTTTAGAAATACAGAGAAGCCCAAAGAAGATTTTAAAATTTACCCTGAAAAACAAAACACTCATAATTCCATCACTGCTTACTCATCCCCATTAGCCTGTTCTTCTGGGCTATTTTTTCCCAAGAATATATAGATGTATAATATATGATTACTGCAAAAAATAGAATTAGAATGCAATAATATTTTGGAGTCTAATTTTCTCCCTTAATCTATTGTAAACACTTTTTCCTTGTTTAGTTATTAAATACTTACTTACAAGATAACTTTAAATAGGTGCATAACACTCTGTTATTTCAAATTTTTTTATAAAGGCCAGATTGGAAATATTTTGATCATTGCCAGACACATAGCGTCTGTCACAAAAACTCAACCTTACCATTATAGACTGAAACAAAATGCAAACAATATGGAATGAATGAACACGTCTGCATCTCAATAAAACATTATTTATAGACATAATTTGAGTTTCATATAATTTTACTGTGTCATGAGCTATTTAAATTTAAGCACGTAAAAACCACTCTTAGTTCATGAGTGATACAAAACTGTTAGCCATTGCTTGCTAACTCCTGTATTACATGGATATTCCATAATTTATTTATCAGTTCCATATTGTGGTAGATTTAAATTGTTTCCATTTTTCCTATTATTCATAATACAGTGATGAACAAACTTATAGCAAAATACTTGGACTATCCATGATCATTAAGGTTTGAATCTCTATTGATAGACTTTCCTATGGGTGCTCAATAGGTGCTGGCTCAGACCCCAATCTTTGTGTGTGTGTGTGTTTTTTAGTTGGAATCTCACTCTGTCACCCAGACTGGAGGACACTGGTATGCTGCTGGCCACCACAGCCTTGACTTGCTGGGCTCAGGCGATCCTTCAGCTTCAACCTCCCAAGTAGCTGGAACTACAGGCACATGCCACCATGCCCAGCTAATTTTTTAAAATGTATTGTTGAGATGAGGTCTCACCAAGTTGCCCAGGCTGGTTTCAAACCAGAGGGCTCAGGCAATCCTCTTACCTCAGCCTCCCAAAATTCTGGGATTATAGGTGTGAGCCATACCACACCTGGCAACCCCAATCTTATAATCAGTATATTCTCTGACTAGATTAAACAATCTGACCTAACACAATAGCTTGCCATATGAAGGTTTTTCTATTCCTCTGAATATAAAAATAACAGCGTCCATAGCCTCCAATCATCTTATAATTTTCATACAAAATGTCCAATATTCAATTTTAAAAATAAACAAAAAGACAAGAATTAACTAAAATTCAAGAGAAAAACAGACAATAAGCAATAGAAACAGACCCATAAGATATCCAGATATTAGTGTGATAGGATGCTGATTTTAAAATATCAGTTATTGCTATGTATGAGAAAGTAAATGACAAGGTAGAGAATTTGGGCAGAAAATGGAAAACCATAGAGAAGAATCAAATGAAAATTTAGAAGTGAAAAATAAAGTAACTGAAGTAAAACTCAATGAATGCAGGGAGTGTCAGCCTGATATAGTATAGAGCAGCAGTGCTCTGAAACCATTCTGATTTCCAAGTACTCTGGGCCTATAATGGGATAGGCAGCCTCAAAGATTTCTGAAATGTCTTCAGGGTCTTTTTCACATCATCTTGACTATTAGCACCTGGCTCCCTTTTATCCATGTTAATTCAAAATAGTAGTTTAAAACTTCAATGTTCCACTTTAAATAATAAATTCAAAAACTATACTGAAGATCAACAAAGAGAGGACTTGAACACATATGTAAACCAACTTCACCTAACAGACATTCACAGAACTCTACACATGAAAATAGTAAAAATTCTTCTTAAGTGTACATAGAGCATTCTCCAGGATTGACCATATATATCAAGCCATTTTGAAAACTTCAATAAATTTAAGAGGGTTTAGATCATGCAAAGCGTGTTCTCTGGCCAAAATTGAATGAAATCAGATACATATTTCATCAGAAGAAAATTTGGGGAAAGCATAAATATGTAGAAATTAAATAACACACTCCAAAATAACCAATGGTTCAAAGAAATCACAAGACAGATGAGGAAATACTTTAAGATAAGTGAAAAAAAACACAACATACCAAAACATATGGATTGCAGCAAAAACAGTGCAAAAAGGAAAATGTCTAGGTGTGAAAATATATACATAAAAAACTCAAAATCAATAATATAAATTTCCATTTTATAAAACTGAAAGTTATAAAACTACATTCAAAGCAAGCAGAAGTATTAAATAAATGGATCAAGTCAATGTGATATATATGATGGAATATTATTCAACCTTAAAAAAGAAGAAAATCCTGCTGTATGTGACAACATAAATGATGCTGAAGGACACCATGTTAAATTACAAATGAATGAATATTGCATAATTCCACTTATATAAGGTATCTAAAATAGTCAAACTCATAGAAGCAAAGAATAGAATGATGATTAAATCCAGGAGCTGAAGGGTAAGAGGAAATGGAGAGCTATTCAATTAGTATAACATTTAGCTACACAAGAAGAATAAGTTCTAGAGATTTAATGTAAACATAATACCTATAGTTAAAAATACCTTATTGTAGACCTAAAATTATACAAAAATGGCACTTGTTAATATAATTTTATGAGTTTGAACATATATGCATATACCTATAAAACCACTACCACAATCAAGATAATAAATATATCTACCACCTTCAAAAATTCCCTTCTGACACTCTCTTTTGTGGTAAGAACACTTAACTTGAAATCTACCCTCTTAACAAAATTTTAAACATAAAGTATAAAGTCACCTGATGACCCAAGCATCAACCCCACCCCCACCTCTCTGGATCCACTAATGTCAGTGCCAGCATACACAGCCCTGGGACATAAGGACAAGCATACCACCACCACTGGAGCCTGAAAACAGTCTCACTTGGTGTCCCAGATCCCAGAAAAACCTCACCACAGCATCCACTAACAATTGCAGCCTAAGCCACTGAAAAAATCATAGGCATTATTAAAATTATTTACAGTCAAAGAAAACATACAAGGGTTATGCTACTGCACGCACTCAGAATCAAATCAAAATGCCCTACCCAATCAATATCATAGATGTATCTTCAGGAAAAAGTCCTCTTTTAAAAAACCAATATATATGAAATTCACCCAGATATGCAGGCATCAATGTGAGGAGATAAGAAGCATGAAAAAACAAGAAAATATGATATACCCATAAGAACATAATAATTCTCCAACAACAGATTACAATGAAAAAGAAATGCATAAAATTATGGGAAAATATTCAAAATAATAATAATAATAATAATATTCAAAATAATAATAATAATATTGAAGAAGTTCAGAGAGATCCCAAAGAACACAGGTAAATAATACAAGAAATCAGAAAAATAATTCATGGTATGAAAAAGAGGCTTACCAAATAGATATCATGAAAAAGAATCAAACAGAAATTCTGGAACTAAAGAATTCATGAATAAAATACAAAATATATTTGAAAACTTCAATAATCAACTAGATCAAGGAAAAGAAAGAATTTCAGAACTTGAAGACAGGTCTTTTGAAATAATCCAGACTAAATAAAGAAAAAAGAATGAACAAAGCCTACATGATATATCGGACACCAGAAATCAACCAAATATTCAAATTTTCAGTGTCTCAGAAGTTGGAGAAAAAAATGAAAGGGTTAGAAAACCTGTTTAAAACAAAATAATGGCTGAAATCTTCCCAAGTCTAGCAGATTTAGACATTCAGATACAAGAACCTCAGAGATTTTCAATCAGATTTGATTTAGAAAGATATTTTCCACAGCATATTATACTTAAATTATCAAAATGTAAAAGCAGCAAGAGTCACTTACACCCTCAGACCATCATTGTATTTCTCTCCAGAAACCTTACAGGCAAGGAGAGAATGGGGTGATATGTATATTCAAATTACTGAAATAAAGAAAAAAAGACTGTTAGCAAAGAATACTATACCCAGAAAAATTATCTTTCAGAAATGGTCTTTCCCAACAAACAAAAGCTGAGGAAATTTACCACCCTAGACCAGCCCTATAAGAGATGTTTAAGGGTTAGACAAGGGGTGGTGGCTCAAACCTGTAATCTCAGCACTTTGGGAGGCCGAGGCAAGAGGATTGCTTGAGCTCAGGAGTTCGAGACCAGTCTGAGCAAACTGGCAAGACCCTGTCTCTACAATAAATCAAAAAATTAGTCGGGCATGGTGGTGTGTACCTGTGGTCCTGTCCACTTGGAAGGCTGAGGTATAAGGATCTCCTGAACCCAGCAGGCTGAGGCTGCTATGACCATGAGCCTGCCATTACACTCCATCCTGGAGGACAGGGTGAGACATCAACTCAAAACAAAAAAAAGTATGTACCATCATAAAACATATGAGAATATAAAACTTACTGGTAGAGTAAACACATAAATGAGGAAGAGAAAGGACTTAAATGTTACCACTACAAAAAATCACCAAACCACAATGATAAACAACAAAAGAAAGGAAAAAAAGGATATACCAAGCAATCAGATATTAATTAATAAAATTACAGGAATAAGCCCTTACATATTAATAATAATGCTGAATGTAAACAGGTTAAACTTTCACATAAGATACAGACTGACTGAGGAAATAAAAAACATGACTCAACGATATGGTGCCTACAATAAAGTCATCTCACCTGTAAAGATATACATTCTATAGACTGAAAGTAAAGGGATAGAAAAAGATATTCCATGTAGAGAGAAACCAAACATGAGCAGAAGAAACTATAGTTGTAAGGGGACCCCCCCAAAAGCTGGAATATACTTATTATAAATTGTGTATTTATTCTTACATGCTTAAACTTCAGTCACCTTCAACATACTTTCTATCTGATACAATACACCTATCAAGATGCTTTTTCCACTGCTCAAAACAGTTTTTGAAATCATCCATTTTGAAGCCTTTTAGTGTTTCTGCCGCTTTTGTTTCACTTCTTCCACATCAGAAAAATGTTTCCCTTCGAAGACTTTTTTCACCAAGGGAAAGAAAAAAAGTCACTTGGGTTAAGATCAGGTGACTAGGGAGGGTGGGGCATGGTGATCATGCCATTTTTGGTTAAAAGTTGCTGAATATTCAGTGCAGTGTGGGCATGTTGTTCATGTAAATTATCCACCATGAAATGGGCAAATGCGTTGAAAGAATCCTCAGGGAAAAAAATTCACTGAAGCTGAATGCAGCCTCTCACAACAATGCTAGCTGGTACACTGACACAGACAAGTTTCTTCCCCCACTTGTACCTAGTGAGGGAAGCCTGTACTACATGGAACCTGCCCTCCAAAAAATAATTCTGGATTTTTGGATCCCCCTGCATATGTCAGAAAAAAACAGAATTTAACACAAAAACTATAAAAAGAGAAGATGGAAATTACTGAATGATGATAAAGGGATCCATTTAGCAAGAGTACACAGCAATTCTAAACATATATGCGCACAACACTGGTACACCCAGTTACAAAGCAAATATCATTCAATCTAAAGGGAGACATAGACTCCAATACAATAATAGCTGGGGACTTTAACACATCACTCTCTGCATTAGACAAATAATACAGACAGAAAATTACAAAGAAGCATTGGGTTGAAACTGCACTTTAGACCAGATGAACACAATAGACATTTATAAAACATTTCATCCAATAGCCACAGAATACAAATTCTTCTCAACAGCACATGGAATACTCTTTAGGGTAGATTATATGTTAGGCCATAAAATAAGTCTCAATCATTTTTTAAAAAATTAAAATCATATGAAGTATCTTCTCAAACCACTTTGTGATAAAACCAGAAATCAATAACAAGAGGAACTTTGGAAACTACAAATACATGGAAATTAAGCAACACGCTTCTGAACAACCTGGGTCAATAAAAAAATTAAGAAAATGTAAAGCTCTCAAAACAAATAAAACTGGAAACAAAACATATCACAACCTGTAGGATAAGGCAAATCCGTGCTAAATGGAAAGTTTATAGCAATAAATACATACATCAAAAAAGTAGAAAGATTTCAGATAAAGCAAATATTATCAGAGCTAAAGAGAGAGATAGACTCCAATAAAATAATAGTTGGGGGCACTAATACCCCAATCTAAAACTTACTGATAGAGCTAACACACATATGAGGAACAGAAGACTCAAATGTTACCACTGCAGAAAACCACCAAACCACAATGATAAACAGAAAGAAAGAACGAGTGAGAGAAGAGGAGGAGGAGGAGGAGGAGGAAGAGGAGGAGGAGGAAGGAGAGAGGGAATGCAAAATAGTCAGAAATCAGTTAATAAAATAACCTAATGATACGCCCTAAGGAACTAAAAAAGTCAAGAACATACCAAACCCAAAATTCATGGAAGGAAAGATAAAATAAAGATTAGAGCAGACACAAAGTAAGACACACAAAAATTGCAAAGAATCAATAAAATAAAAAGTTTCTTTTAAAAAAAGATAAAATCAATAAACCATGAGTGAGGTTAATCAAGAAAAAAAAAGAGAAAGAGGGAGAAGACCCAAATAAACAAAATAATAAATCAAAAATGAGACATTGCAACTGATAACACAAATACAAAGGATCATCAGAGACTATTATAAACAAAATACACAAACAAACTGGAAAACCTAGAGAAAAATGGCAAATTCCTGAACATATACAACCTACCAAGATTGAATCAATAAGAAATAAAAAACCTGAACAAACCAATAAAAAGTAGCAAGATTGAATCAGTAATAAAAAGCCTCCCAACAAAACAAAGTCCAGAACTAGATGACTTCACTAAACTACTAAACTTGAGAAGAACTAACACCAATTCTTCTCAACCTATACCAAAAAAATTGAAGATGGAAGGAATATTTCCTAACTCATTCCACAAGGCCAGCATTACCCTGATACCAAAATCAGACAAGGATGTGACAAGAAAGAAGAGCGGGGAGGGGTGGGGAACAGAGAAGGAAAAAAGAAAAGCTTTTCCTTTAAGAAATGGAATAAAACAAGAATGTCCACTTTCACCATTCCTATTCAACATAGCATTGAAAGTCCTAGCCAGAGCAATCAGACAAGAGAAAGAAATAAAAGGTATCAAATTGGAAAAGAGAAAGTCAAATTATCTGTCTTTGCAGATGATATGATCTTATATTTAGAAAGCACTAAAGACTTCACCAAAAAACTCTTAGACCTGGTAAACAAATTCAGTAAAGCTATAGGATACAAAATAGACATTAAAAATCATCAGTGTTTCTATATACTGGTAATGAATTAGCTGAGAAATAAATTAACAAAGCAATCTCATTTCCCAGTAGCCACAAATAAATAAATAAATAAAATACCTAGGAATAAATTTTAAAAAGAGGAGAAATACCTCTACAAGAAAAAATACAAAACTCTGATTAAAGAAATTGAAGAGATAATGACAAGGATGTGTCCTTAGATGATTTTGTCATTCTTGGAAAATCCTGGAATGGACCCACACAAATAGCCTATTGCACACCTAGGCTATATGGTGTAGCTTATTGTTCCTAGATTACAAACCTGTACTGCATGTTAGTGTACTGAATAATGTAGGCAATTGTAATGCAATGGTAAGTATTTGTGTATCTAAACATAAGAAAGGCACAGTAAAAATATAGAATAAAATATAGATATTTTAAATGGTATACTGGTAGACGATACTTACCACATATGGAGCTTGCATGACTGAAAGGTACTCTGGGTGAGTTGATGAGTGAGTGGTGAGTGAATGTAAAGGCTTAGGGAATTACTGTACACTGCTGTCAACTGTCTAAATACTGTATAAAAATGTATTTCTTCAATAATAAACTAGCCTTAGCTTAAAAAAAAAAAGAAATTGAAGAGAACACAAACAAATGGAAAGATATCTCATGCTCATGGATCAGAAGAATTAACATCATTAAAATGACCATACTGCCCAAAACAATCTACAGATTCAATGCAATCCCTATCAAAATACCAATGTCATCTTTGACAGAAATAGAAAAACAATCTTAAATTTCATATGGAACAAAAAAGAGCCCAAATAATCAAAGCAATACTGAGCACAAAGAACAAACCTGAAGACATCACACTACCTGACTTTGAAATATATTACAAGTCTATAGTAGCCAAAACAGCATAATATTCATATAAAAACAGACTCATAGACCAATGGACTGAATTGAAGACCCAGAAATACATTCATGTATTATAACCAAGTGAGTTTTGAGAAAGTTGCCAAGAACATTCACTGGGGAAAGGGCACCCTCTTCAATAAACTGTGCTGAGAAAATTGAATATGCAGATGAGGAATAATAAAACTGGATTCCTGTCTCTCACTATATACAAAAATCAACTCAAGATGAATTAAAGATTTAAACGTAAGGCTCCAAATTATAAAATGACTAGAAGAAAACAGGGGAAACACTTCAGGACATTGATCTAAGCAAAGATTTTATGACCCAGACCTCAAAAGTACAGGCAATAAACACAAAAAAAGGCAAGTAGAACTATATTAAACTGAAAAGCTTCTGTACAACAAAGGAAACAGTCAATAGCTTGGAAAGACAGTCTGTTGAATGGAAGAAAATATTTGCAGCCTATTTATCTGACAAAGACTGATATTCAGAATATATAAGAAACTCAAGCAACTCAACAGTTAAAAAAAAAAATCCCACTAAAAATGGCTAGAGGACATGAACAGACATTTCTCAAAAGAAGATATACAAATGGCCAACAGGTATATGAAAAAAATACTCGGCATCACGAATAATCAGGGAAATGCATATCAAAACTATAATGAAACATAATCTTACTCCAGCTAGCATGACTATTACTAAAATGACAAAAAAATAACAGATGCTGGTGAGGATGCAGAGAAAAGGGAACCCTCATACACTATCGGTGAGAATGTAAATTAATGCAACCATTATGGAAAATAGTGTGGAGATTTCTCAAAAAGCTAAAAATAAAACTACCGTATGATCCAGCAATCTCACTACTGGGTATTGATCCAAAAGGAAAGAAATCATTAAATCAAAAAGATATCTGCACTCCATGTTTATTACAGCATTATTCACAATAGCAAAACTATGGAATCAGCCTAAGTGTCCATCGATGGATGAATGCATAAAGAAAATGCTAAACACACACACACACACACACACGCTATTCAGTCTTAAAAGAGAATGAAATCCTGTCATTTGCAGCAACATGGATGGAACTGGAGGTCATTATGTTAAGTGAAAGAAGCCAGGCACAGAAAGACAAATATCACCTATTCTCACTCATATGTGGGAGCTAAACATTTGATCTCATGGCGATACAGTAGAATGATAGTTATTGGATGTTGGGAGAAGGTGGGGTGGCAGAAGGGGGATAGAGAGAGGTCAGTTAATTGATATAAACATACAATTCGGTAGAAGGAATAATTCTAATGCTTGATAGCAGAGTAGGGTAACTATAGTACCCTGACTTGATAATTACACATTCTATGCATGAAACAAGATATCACATGTACAAATAGTATGTATCAATGAAAACACAGTCATATAAATAACAGAGTGGAAAATTGGTTAAATGGTAAATTTCATGTTATATATATTTGCAACAATAGAAATATCTTCAAAATAGTGGAATAAATAAACTATGATAAAGTCCTACAATAAAATATTTTAAAGCAACAAAAAAGAGCAAACTACATGCAGCAGCACAAACTAATCTCACAGACATAATGCTGAACAAAAGTCAGACACACACAAAAATACAGATTGTGTGATTCCATTTATTTGAATTGCAAAACCAGAAAAACTCTCTGTGATGCTAGTGGAATAGTAGCTGCCTTTGGCATGAGAGGTTGGAATTGGCTGGAGACACAAGGAAAGGGGGTCTGGAGTACATTCTAATGCAGGATGCTTTCATTTAAGATGAGGATTGGGTTATGTGATCATCTTTCCTTCTTACAGAGTCTTGGTGACTTGCTAGCTTGGGCAGTAACCTTGGGTAAATTTCTTAACCTCTCTGAGGTTAAGGATTAAAAATAGTACCTGGTTTTCAAGTTTGTTTCAAATATAAGAGATAATGTATATAAATACTGAGAGATTTGCATTTTGCTCAATAATTTCGTTTTTGGTAAAAACAAAAAGCAGAAACAAAAAGCACACCTTTCTAAAACCTGGACTCCTTCTGAATTTTAGTGCAAACTATAGATAAGATAAGAAAATCGTGTCAGAACTTAAAGCCATGAAAACAGCAGGTGGGAAGGAAATGTAGGCACCCTCTGGCCAATCTTCCAGACAAAGCAAGACCTTCTACAAGTCCACCTACAGGACCACCTGCTTCCACTCTCCTCATCACAGCAAACTCACCTCTTCACAGTGCAGCCTACCCAGCTTGATTAATATGCATTAATTCATTCAAGGACTATTTATGGACTACAGAGTATATGCCAGACACTGCACCAGGTGTTAAAATGCAAGGAACAAGATGGATGCCAATTCTGCCTCTTGGCACTTAGGACCTATTGGGTAACAAGTTCTAACTTTTAGGAAGTTATTTATGTAACAGTGTGTCAAACAAGTTCATGGACCCAAGCAGCTATATTTTTATCTTCCACTGTTCCTTCAGGTATTCCCTTGATTCTTCTGGTCATTCCTAAGTAATAGAGGGCTGTCATTTAGTCATTAGGGTGTCCAATCTCATGGAGCTATCAACTCTTCCGAATCCATTCAATACTACAGTTCCTCGCTGCCCCACTATTGAGCCCAGATCAGGCGCTGGTGGAAGCTCAAGCAGATTTTTTTCCTTTTCCTCTCTCCCTCATTGACTGGCTGCTAATACTGACTCCCCCACTCTAGGTTCTGAAGTAGGGGGAAGGGAAGAGGGTAAGAGGAAACCCAAAAGTTCTTATTTGGTGGGCACTGTTTTGCTGACCTTGGACTGTCAAGTGTTTAGAGTTGACCTTTCCTTTCTTGGAGTATCTTTAGGGATGGCCACCCACCCATCACTGAATGGCACTCTTGGCCAACGATTCCTGGTGTGTATTTGCCCTTCCAGCCAACCTTCTCAGATGGGACCTACTGCGACCCTTGTGCATGTGGCCCAAAGTTGGTCTACACAAAATACTTCGACGTTCTTCACACTGACCCTCTGGGGGTCTAAGATATCTCAACATATCCTCCTCTTTCTCCACTCATCAGTTGGCAGCTGGCCGGCGCCAGCCTCATCCTCCCCCCTTTAGATTATTCTGATGGGTATCAGACTCCAGTTTACTGTCCCTCTCCTTCGAACTGCAGAGGCATAAATTAAGTTTATACTATAATAGAAAAGAGAGAGAGAGAAGAATACTTCTCTCTTGACTTCAGGAAAATGAAGACTCAGCCCTTCAGCAGCATCTGAAGGTGAAAGGGTGATGGAGCATTCAGCCCTGAGTGGAGGCAGTAAGGAGGTGCAGTGTTGTAGAGATTTTTTTAATTATAATAAAACCAACTAAATGTTGGCTGAATTTTTACTATCATTATATTCTGGCCATGCTAAACAACATCTGTGATAAAATACTTCTCCCCCGCCCCCGCTCTTTACGTTGGGGACAGGGGACTTGGAGCACACTTGCAGCTCTCTTTAAAAGTCCTCTCAGCCAGTGGTTATACAGCCTGGCCTCTTACTACCCTTGATGGGAGTGGAGACAGTAAGAGTCATTGAGCCAACTCTTTAATATCACCTTTGAAAATAAACATCTTGGATTGGCCCCTCACTGTGAAATCTATCTTGGTGCATCACTTTATACTCCCAGGTTAGCAGGCTGTTGCCCTCACAACAAACTAGACTATGTCTTCCTGTAACTCTTACCCTCATCCTTGAGATAATATTCCTGGGAGACAGGAACATTCTGAGGATTCAGTGAGCTAAGAGGCAAAGCACCTGGCTCAGGTTTGGCACACAGCAGGTGCTTTCAAAGTGCTCTCCATCTGATGCAATATACCTATGGACACCTCTTTTGCTACCCAAAACAGTTTTGGAACCCATCGATTTTGATGTCTTTTAGTGCTTCTGCTGTTTTTTTGTTTCACCTCTTCTACATCAGCAAAATGTTTCCCTCTGAGGACTTTTTTCATCTGGGGAAACCAAATGTCGCTCAAGACGATATTGGGTGGATAGGGATGAATAGGGAAGGTGGGACATGTGCGTCATGCCGTTTTTTGATCAAAAACTGCTCAGCACAGTGTAGGCATGCTGTTCATGTAAATCACTCATCATGAAATGGGCAAATGTATTGAAAGAATCTCAAAAAACAAAATTCACTGAAGCCTTATACAGCCTCTCACAGCAACACTAGCTGGTACACTGATGCTGATGGGTTCCTCGAACACTAACCTAGCAGAGAAAGCCTATACTATAAGAACCTGCCCTTCAAAAAATAATTCAGTTTTCGGGGGGTTCCACCCTTGTATATACAAAGTAAAAACTGCTCCACCCACCTTCTAAATCCATGGCCTGAAATTACAGTTAATAGTGCAGAGTATAGTTAACAGTTCACATTCTTCTACTCATATACCAACATATGTGGGTATATATGCAAACAAATACATACATATATTTTCCAGAAAAATAAAACCTTTCTATGTATACTATTCTCAAACTTTCTTATTTTTACCTAAAATGGCTTGAACACATGCTGTATCAGTACATATTGATCTACTTTATTCTTTTCAATAATTAATGCCATTATCTATACAACACCATAATTTTTTAAACTTGCTGCTTCTTGATGGGTATTTAAGGACCTCCTGGCCATTTGCTGTCAACCACATTTCCACAAAGGTCTTTATAGATAAATACCTAACCACTTTGTACAATGCTTCTGTAGGATACATTTCTAGAACTGTAATTGCTGAGTCACACAGCATGCATATCTTAAAGAATGACAGATGCTGCCAAATTTTCCTCCAAGAAGCTTACATCAATTTACACTCCTGTCAACAGTGTATGAGGAGACCCATTTCCCCACACACGTTCACCGGTGTTGGATGAAATCATTCTTGATATTAATAGCTCTAATTAGAGGTTTTACTCTGTTGTTGTTAAGTTCACTGATGAGACAGAAACTACTAGTTACATCCTTAATCTGCTTCCCCCTTCTTCCTTACTAATACATGTTTTAGATGGGCTTATGTTTGCTCAAGTAAAGGGACATTCCCCAGAGTCTCTTGAAGCTGGGTGTGTAGCCATGTGGCTAAGATCTGGCCATACATGTGACTGGATATAAGTGTAAGAGAAATGTGTGATTTCCACATTGCACTCTTAAAGGGAAGAGGCATTCTTTCCCCTTCCCTTGTGCTAGATAGACTATTGGATGTGGTAGACCTGCACCAGCCAGACTATGAAGACAATGACCAAAACAATCAGCCATCATGGAGAATGACATGGAGTCTGAATGTTGAGGGTAGCAGAGAAGCAAGATATCCCAGATCCCAATGTTCCAGAATCACTATACTAGCTCTGGACCATCTACTGATATTTTTACATGGGCAAAAAAAACCTTTCTTGTTTAAGCTGCTATATTTTGAGCTCTCTTTATTACAGCCCCCAAACTTGTATCCCAAATAATAGAGAGGAATTTGGGAAGATGTTTTTAAATGCACTTAGATTGGCTTCTTCCCCAGAAGTTCTGCCAGGCTTTTTTCCCAATTGGGTTGAAGTTCCTTGAGAGCCAGACCTCATCTTGCTGGATGTTTACTGGTTCATTACAAGTGTTCCAACCGTGTTCCAGTCACTCACAGTGAGGAGAACATACCTTTTTACAATTTCAGTTCTCCTAGGGATAACCTGTGTCCTAGATGCTGCCCCACCCAGCACCAAGACGAATGGAGAAATAAAAAATGGTCTCCAGAATTTGCAGTGCAGCCACCATTGTGCCTTATGCAGTCTAGAAAAATCCTGTACAATTTGAGTATGAGTTCTCAGGGCTAAGGACTTGTTTTGAAGCGAAAGATTCAATAGACCATGAGCACCAGTACAAGTCTCTTGTTATCTATCTTTGGACATTCACATGGTTGCTAAGTAAAGCAGGTAGGGACGGTCGAGGGTGAATGACAATTACAACCCCATAGGTTCACTTGCTAAGTCATTTATGAGATGCTTCTCCTAATTTGTAGATCTACTCAGCTGCCAGACATACCAGCAACCATAGAAAAATCCAGAGTCCCGAGAAAGCAGCTTGGAACCTTCTAAAGCCCAAATATGTCTAAGTCACAGCTGTTGGTGGTAAATGAACAGGAAACGTTTGAGCTGGAGTAAGCATTCAGGGTGAGTTGGAAAGGGATTTTACTAAAGCCTAAGAGAAAAATCAAGACTGGATGACTGACTGCAGTTACAGAGTTGGTGCAAATTGTAGGAAGATGACTTTTCATTTCTCTCTGATATTGTCTGATAATTTATAGGCTGTCTTGTAATGCGGTGAGTTTACTATAAGTATTTAAGAAGGAACTGGGTGATTGTCTTCAGGGAGATTGTAAATGGCTTGGCCTCTTATAGTTATAAACATCCGCACTTCTATGCATTCCCCAGCGATGCTTAGTTTTGACCAAGACATGACGAAGGTCACAATAAAGTCCTTTAATGTGCCATTTGTATTTGCTATGGTTTGAATGTGTCCTCCAAATAGTATATGCTTGAAACTTCATCCCCAAATTTATATGTTGATTGGAGATGAGGACTTTGGGAAGCAATTAGAATTAGATAAGGTCATCAGGGAGGGGCCCTTATGATGGGATTGATGGGTTTATAAGTAAAAGAAGAGAGGCCTGAGCACTTGCCCTTTCACCATATGATGTCCATCATGTAAGAAGGCCCTCACCTGACACAGACACCATATTCTTGGACTTCCCAGCCTACAGAGCTGTGAGTTAAATAAGCTTCTTTTCTTTATAAATTGCTCAGTCTGTGGTAATCTGTTATAGCAATAGGAAGCAGTCTGAGACAGTGTAATTTTCTAAAATGTCTCTAAGCCTCCCAGGACTTCCATAAACTAATGCCCATCACCCAGAGGTGGTTTGCTGTCAGATATAAGACATTTTATGTGTATTCGAGGAAGATAAATGATTGAAAACACTCATGATACCTCCTGGATCTCTACATCCTAAGCAACTTAGAATCTTCTCCCTTAAATTTATCAAGGCAAATTATTTGCCAATATTACAGAGTCTCTATGAACACCAAAAGGCACAGTTGTATGCTGTATTGCTTTGACATCAATAATAGTAGTTTTAACTGGGGTCAGTATATCCCACATATATCTAGCATAAAAGTAGACTCAGAAAGTAATCCAAGATTGTAGCAGCAACCATGTATGGTGAGAACTCATGATCTTTGTAGGATGAGCACATCTCTTTAAGAGCTAACTGTAGTAAGTTTTTGGTTTGGGACATTCCTTGCTCTATCTCCATGTCCCAAGATGCTTTTAATTACTAATAATTATTCTTGGATTCATTAAGACACCAGTAAAAAATAAACACAGGCACACAAGATGGACTCTTCCTCTGAAAGGACAAAACACCTCACAGTGGCTGAAAATCTGTTGATAAAAAAAGAAGTAAACAAACAGTCTCACAAAAATAAGTTGTGACAGCCTAAATTCATGAGATTTTCTCCTCTGTCTAATGACTGTGTGGTCACCCTCATCCACTACTTCTTCAGGAAAGCTTGTAATTGAATAATTAAACTCTACTCCATCAAATTTCATTTGAGAAACCAGAGAAATTGAGTGATTTTACAGAGCTGCATGGCCTTTATGTGATGGAATGAGGCACAGAGTGGAAACCTCATGCATCCCTGCTTATTCCCTCTGCCAGGTCATCATGCTGCCACCAAATAAATGCATTTTCTCTGGTGTCTCTGTTGTATCTTGGTAAAGGAAGCTGTAAAGACTGCTTTTGTGCTTCCTGAAGTCTTAACATATTTTGGTGAAGCGATCTGCAGCAAAATTCTTAGGTCCTATTATGGAAGTCATTTAAATATCACACATTTCAATTCCTGTTGATTTTACATTGCACGCCTACATGGAATAAAGAATGGATGCTAAATAGAAGAATCAGAAAATTTGGCAAAAAACTGACCATGGATACATTAAGATTATATAACATCATATCCAAAGTGTGGAAGTGAATATATAGGAGTGAGAAGAAAAGCATTTGGAAATCAGAGGTGACCAGTGGTGAGCTGATAGACATTTAACAACAGGTGGGGGAGGGGAGGAAGAGGAGGGCTATCCTGTAGCATTTTTCAGTTTCCATGGTGTAAATGTTACTGCCATGGCTGGTTTCAAGCTATTGTGATTTCACTGATCACAGCGTTGGGAAATGAGACACATGGTCGGCTTTCATGAAGAGGTACGGGTCAGTTCCAGCACAACCATTGGCTGTAGCCCAGTTAAAGTGTGTGCTATCTTATTGTTCCTTTGGTCTTTCTTTGTTATGTTGAGAACCTACCATAAGTCGGGCATTGCGCCAGGTGCTGGGGATAAATAGGAAGAAAAGGGAGACTTGGTCCTCAATCTCTTGGAGCTCACAGTGTAGTGAGGAGACAGACATTTAATCATAAAAGCATGAAAAAAATAAGATTATAACTGTGATAGCTGTTAAGCAGGGGTAGTATATGGTGCTAAGAGGTCATGGAATTGGAGGGTAGGCAGGGTCAGCTTTCCTGAGGGAGTGTTCACTGAGTTAAGATCTGAAAAAAACCTTAGAGTATTGTCAGGTAGAAGGGAAGGAGAAGTGATCAAGCCAGAAGCCAGAGCATGTGCAAAGGTCCTGTGGCAGGAGGGAATGTTACCTATCACAAAATAATATCTAGACATGATTATTTTTGTCCTGTTTTCTATCTTTACTTATGAGGTCTTCACAAGTCAGTCAGAAACATCCTGGTTGCTTCAAAAATCATTGAGATTTTTATATCAGGAATGCAAAAACAGAAATAGTGATTGCAGCCAAGCATAATGGCTGTAATTCCAACATTTTGGGATGCCAAGATGGGAGGCTTGCTTAAGGTCAGGAATTTGAGACCATGGGCAACGTAGCAAACTCCATTTCAACAACAAAAATTTTTTTAAATTAAAAATAAAAACAGGCCGAGCTTGGTGGCTCAGCCTGTAATCCGGCGCTTTGGGAGGCCGAGGTGAGTGGATTGCCTGAACCCGTGGGTTCAAGACCCTCTCAGGGAACTTGGTGAGACCTCATCTCTACAATAAATCAAAAATTAGCCAGGCGTAGTAGCGCACACCTATAGTTCTGGCTACTTGGAAGGCTGAGGCGGAAGGATCGCAGGAGCCCCAGGTTGAGGCTGCGGTGGCCGGCTGCATGCCACTGCACTCCAGTCTAGGCGACAGAGTGAGACTTCAACTCAAAAATAAATAAATAAGTAAAAATAAAAACAAAACAAAGAAAAGAAAGAAATAGTTAATGCTCTATTTTTCACCTTCTTAAAATAAACTCTTATGTTGGACCCCATGTCAGAAACAACATATCTGAAGGCCAAAGTTTTGGATTTGCAAGAATTGGGTTTTCTTGGGAGGAAAAGTACTCTTGGGACTCTAAAAGGAAAAGATGTCGAATTTAGGCCTTTTCTGTGGAATGATGAAAGGAGAGAAGAGAGAAGACATCAACTTACCCTTCCTTGAGCACCGGATGTGGGCCATCCAGGCTGGGAGGGGAGTTGGATTAGGAGTGATCTCATAAAGAAAACCAGTGGGTCCTGACCAAGGACAGCAGCAAAGAGAAGAGACAATGGGCCCCAGGAGGCACTGTGGAGGCTGAGCCAATGCCTGCAGACCATCATCCAGTGAGTCCTGTGAGTCCCCCAGACGATGGGCCACGGAAACTGGGCCATCCTCACTCTCAGGAGAGAACCCTACCTTGACAGTTGCAGAGGGAGACCACAAGGTCACCCATGATGATCCAGAAAAGTGATGCTTTTCTGGACCCCCAAGTTGTGCTGAGTGTCATTGGAGTTACCCCTAGGTCAACAACCCAGGGTGCTCATAAACTCCCAAACATAGGGTGGTTTTTCCTGGCATGCAGAGGGACAGCAGGAATCATAGACAGAAGAGCCCTGACCTGTGCTAGGCTGGGACAGGGATGTAGGAAAACCTGCCCCAGTGCACTTGTTTAAGAAACAGAGGTACAGACCATGTGGCTAGAGCAGAGTGCAAGTTAAAGGTAGAGGGACAGAGGCTACTCTACAGGGTTTTGTAGTCGCTGCTAAGGAATGTGTCTTTAGATCATCACAACAGGCCATTGGAGCGTTTTAAGCAAGGGAGGGACAGGAGTTGTTTTGTGAAAATAATCAAGAACTGGAATGGCTTCTGCTAAGGCCAGGTGACAGCCAGCTTGGGGCATGTCCATTGTCCTCTCACCCTCTCTCAAATGCTCTGCCCATTATGTCCCAGCACTCCTGCTGAGCTTTGAGAACCCCTTGACTCTCCTGACACTGGCTGGTTCTGGGGTCCTGATGATCTTTCCACTGGAAAGCAAATCGGTAATGCATACTATTGGTGAGAGTGTGAGGAAATAGGCCCTGTCAACAAGTTGGCGGAAATAAAAATTAGTACCAAATGTTGGAGGGCAATTTACAGAAATGTATCCTAAGGAAACAACCTAATAGAAAATTAGTTAAAATATGGTACATGGTACTTCCATATATGGAATATCATGCAGTAGTTAGAATGAGATTATACCATTTATTGACATAAAAAGATTCCTAAAAGACACTATGAGGTGCAAATAGCTGGTTATAAAACTATGTAACATGTGTATGTGTGTATGCACGCGTGTAGGGCAAAAAGATCTGGAAGATTATTTCAGGCTGATTATGGTGACTTTCTTTAGAGGGAAAATTGTGGAGAACTCTCACTTGTTACAGAATGCATCTCTGTAATGGTTGAATGATCGTGTGCTGCATTTGAACACATGAAAAGCAGTAAAAATGTAAGGACTTTTGGAAGTTGGGTAAAAGGGAAGCTCTGACAATTGACTGGGAGGCTGCAGCAGAGGGAGACCACAAGGATGAGACCACTGGCTTAACTATTTCCTCTGACCCTGGATAAGTCTTTTTTCCTCCTTGGGCCTCAGTTTCCATGTCTATAAAAGGCCGCGAGCAAACATAAGTTTTGGAAAAGCTGGGATCTGCATTCAAATCCTGATTCTTCCATGCAGTAGACTTTGGAAGAGTGACTTGCCTTCTTGAATCTCAGTTTTCCCATGCATGAAATGGGGGCCACCCAGCAGGAGCCCTGCCCCATCCTGGAGCAGGGTGGGCACTTACACAGACGTGCATTCCTCAGTCTGGTCATCTCTAGAACATCTCAATCTCTGAGACTCAGTGATTCTTTACAACTGAGGGTCTTGTCTTAAGGTGGGACCTCAGTTAAACCATGTCCTGCTATGAGAAAGCTTGAACTCATCATAATGTATTCAAGCTACAAAAAAATTTTATGCTACTATGTGTCCAGCTTCAGGAATTCAAATAAAATATTAATTTCATGATTCTTCTCTTGAAACAATTTGTAATCTAATACAGGACTTGGAGCAGGGAGGAAGACTTCTTATTTCATGAACTTAAAATTAAAAGAATGTTTCTTTTTAGTCTTTTTATCTCACAAAAATGTGACCCTTTTCTATTATACAAGGTCCTGTCAAAAAAAGAGCACTCATTATTATTAAACATTAGAAAGAGCTTTTAAAACTCTGAATTTTAGCAAACTAATTGAAAATAATTATATTTCAAGAAAGTCTTATATTTCACAGAAGCAAATCAAGCCCAGTCAACTTCAATCATTCACCCATCTCTTCAATGGCTACCTTCGTTTTGAGTGCCTACTATGTGCCTAGGTGTTTGAGACCATTATTTTCAAAACATACAGGGATTTAAAAAATCTTGACCCTCATGAAACTTATCTTCTAGCAAGGATGGGAGTTGGAGAAAATGGACAACAAAAATATAATGTAGGAAAGAAAACAGGATCAGGAGATGAATATTCTAAGTTTAAACACAGGGGTCACATAAAGTCTCACTGAGACCAAATACTTGAAAATATAAAGAAGGAAGTCACGTGAAAATAGCAAATGCCAAGGCCCTGAGGTGAATGCAGACCTGGCATATTGAAAAAAAAGGTCAAGAAGCAAGCCAATGCGGATGTCACAGAGGGAACAAGGAAGACATTTGGCATGATGGGTCAAAGAGACAGGCCCCGTGATGTAGCATGCCAGGCATGTCCAAAGATCAGCAGGGAGGCCAGGGGTGTCAGAGTGGGGGAGTGGGCAGGGAGGGAACAAGCCATAGATCAGGTCAGAGACAAACGGAGACCAGCCTGTGTAAGGCTGCATAGGCCGCCGTAAGGACTTCGGCTTTCACTCTGAGTAAGACAGAAGCACTGGAGGGTTTCGAACAGAGGAATGATGCAATCTGCACTTGGCCCTAGTTTCTGTATGAGGAGCAGGGGCGGATACAGGAAGACCAGGTAAGGGACTTCTGCAAGAAAACACCAGAGAGAAAGTGAAGGTTAGATAAGAGTGGGGGCAGGGGTGGAGAGAAGTGGTTAGATTCTGGGTATGTTTTGCTGGTAGAGACAACTGGTTTCATTTAATCCTTTAGGATTAGATGTGGGTTGTGAGAGAAAGTGAGGGGACAAGGGTGACTCCAAGGATTTTGGCACAAGCAACAGAAAGGATGGAGCGAGCACCTACTGAGATGAGAAGGAGCAGGTTTAAATGGGAAAGAGCAAGAGTTCATGTGGGACATTTTACACTTGAGGTGGTTAATAGGTATCCAGAAGGAAATATCTAGTAGATAGTTGGACCTGCAAGAGAGAAATCTGGATGAGATAAGAGGTAAGACTTGAGAGCGGCTAGCAGATAGATGACGTGTAAAATTTCAGTGGATAAGATCATCAAGTGAGTGAGTAAAGAAAGGAGAAAAGCTCCCAGGACTGAGTCCTGGGACATGACAACATTTAGAGGCTGGAGAGATTCGGAGACACTAGTGAAGGTGACTGAGAACAGGTAGCTGGTGGGATATAAGGAGATGGGGTCATGGAAGCCAAGGGGAAAAGTGTTTTGGGACTAAGGCAAGATCAGCTGTGTCAAATCATACCAGAGAGTCAAGTAAGATGAGGAATGAGAACTGACCTTGGATATGGCGATGTGAAGGTCATCGATGACCTTGGTGAGAGCAATATCCCTGAAGGGATGGAGAGGGTTCAAGAGGTCAGAGGAGAAGAGAAAGTGGAGACAACATGTTATACAACTCTTTGAGGAGTTCCGACATAAAGGGAAGCAGAGAAGAGAAAAATTTCAGCATGTCGGCATGATGATGGGAATGATGGAGTGGAAACAATTGATGATGGATGCAGGAGAGAGGGAAGATCAACCAAGGGGCCAGGAATGTTTGAGGAACCTGGGCTCCATTGCACTCTTGGGCGCATGGCCATGGATGGGGGTGTAAGGGAAGGAATGGCAGAGCATACAGGTATAGATGCTGCTGGTGGTGCGGGAGCTTGTAGAAATTCTCTTCTGACAGCTTCTGTTTTTTTTCTGAGTGAGCTCATGGGGCAAGTGCTGGGCTTCAGGGCAGATGGAGGCATGAAAGGGAATGGACTGGGGAATAACCCTGGTCACATAGCCCTGAAAGCAGGGAACAGTCGACTTAGGAAACGTTCCCATAAAGTAATTTGTAGAAAGAAGTCAGAGCTAGAAGGAGCGAGGGATGAAAATGGAATGATATCATTTTAGGTAAGTCAGACCATAAGGGCCACAGTATATTCCTTTTGGGTCGACAGGAAATTTGAGCTGATTTGCTGAGTACGTCAAATTTAAGTATGTATGGAGAAATTAATAATAACATCAAGTGCTTTACATTAACTAGGTCATCTAATCCTAACAAAATCCACTAAGAAGTAGCTTTTTTTTTTGAGTTGGAATCTCACTCTGTCACCCAGGCTGGAGTGCTGTGGCACACTCATGGCTGGGCTCCGGCGATCCTTCCACCTCAGCCTTCCAAATAGCCAAACTACAGGCACGTGCTACCATGCCCAGCTAATTTTTTTTTTAATTGTAGAGACGAGATAGCTGTTTTTTTTTAAGCATCATCTCCAAGTACAGAATCATTCACTTTAGGTCACACAGATTTAAGTGGTCGAGCTGTACTCAAATCTAGATTTTTTGGCTCCAGAGTTCTCCCTCTTAAGCTCTCCTCCACACTGCCCATTGAAAAAACTGCATGGAAAGCTGCAGCTTTGACATTCGCAACTGAGTCTATCCAGCAGAACTTACTGATAGGATGAGTTCCGTGTGGACAAAGCTGGGTAGCCCACCAGGGGCACACTGCACTCACTTATGAAGGCCAAATGGAGTAAATATAAGGATATTGTTTCTTTAGAAACAATGGACTTTCCTGAAGAAATTGATAACCCATGAATATAACTGTTCAGGGTGGTAAAGTTCACGTAGCCCCATACTCAGTATTCTTAAAGCAAAGCACACTTACATTTAGAAACACAGATTGTAAAGAGTCAGTGTAGGAAAATCCAAAGGAAAAAACGTGTGCAGGGGGCTTTTGTGCATGAAGAGGGACACATACTTATCCCTGAACTTCAGTTAATATCCAGGTTATTGATCTTATAATTCAGTTAAGTACTTAGTATCTTTTTAAACATTAAACCCAAAATGTATGCAAAATACAAATCACAACTGATGGATTTATCAAATTAAGTTTCCACAGGCACTCAAACATGGATTACTAACTTAATAAGTCTTATGAGTGTTCAAGACGGTAACTCTCTCATGGTCATGATGATCACAGCTCATGGCAGCCTTGAACTCCTGGGCTCAGACGATCCTTCCACCTCAGCATCCTGAGCGGCTGAGACTACCAGCATGAGCCACCATGCCAGGCTAGTTTTTTTTTTGTTTTTTGTTTTTGTAGAGCTGAGGTTTTGCTATGTTGCCCAGACTGGTCTCAAATTCCTGGGCACAAGCAATCCTCCGCCTCCCAAAGTGCTGGGATTACAGGCATGAGCCAAAGTGCCCAACCTTGGCCCCAAGATGGTAACTCTCATATCACATTCTCTTAAATACCTTAAACACCCTAAAGATATCACAATTGCTTAAATGCAACTATGACTGTTATATTAAAACCATTCATGGCCGGGCTCAGTGGCTCAGCCTGTAATCCCAGCACTTTGGGAGGCCAAGGCGAGTGGATTGCCTGAACTCGCAGGTTCAGGACCAGCCCAGACAACTTGGTGAGACCTTGTCTCTACAATAAATCAAAAAAAAAAAAAATTAGCCGGGCAGAGTAGTGTGTGCCTGTAGCTCAAGCTACTTGGAAGGCTGAAGTGGAAGGATCACTGGAGCCCAGCAGGTTGATGCTGGGGTGGCCGTATGCCACTGCACTCTAGTCTGGGCGACGGAGGGAGACTCCAACTCAAAAAACAAACAAAACTATTTACAAAAATACTTAATGCCATTGCTTTGAATTTATTTCTTAATTATCTCTATTACTATCCTTTTACTTACTACTATCCTTATTTTTTCCCTGTTCTGGGGTTACCTCCTAGCATTGTAGTAATTTTACAGATATAATATATACCTGCTCTATCCAGTACAGTAGCCAATAGTCACATATGGCTATTTAAATTTAAGTTAATTAAATTAAATTTAAAATTCAGTCCCCGCTAGTTACATTTCAAGTGTTCAAGAGCTACATGTAGCCGGTGGCTTCCATATGGACGGCACAGATATAGAACATTTCCACCATTGCAGATGGTTCTTTTGAGTAGAGCTGATCTATACATTCTTTGGGTTGTAGTCATCTTTATAGACTCAGAGAAAGAAACAGTGTCTCAAAGAAGCTAAATTTGCAAGATCTGGAGTGTCGAAGTATTAACTCTTGATTAAGACACAGGACCTGGTTGCACAGTGCAAGGAGATTCAAACTTGAGCCTCCCCCCACATTGGCCCAAGCTTCTTCTAAAATAAAATTTCACGCATCATATCAGTAGGACTTATTTTATGTAAATTTAGATTTTAGATGTTTGGTATCTTTCCCAGATATGATATACTCTTTAAGTTTCACAAGCTCAGAATTACCTAATTAATTGACTGTCATCGTGATCTATTGACACACTCTGTTAGTAATGTTGAAATTTCAAGTGGACCTTGTCAGAACCTCATTATAATTAGTAGGAGCAACTAGATGAAAGATAGAGTCTGTATAGTTATTTCTCCACTTTGGAGACTTGGCTAATTTATCATCTTAGAACTCACTTTGGCCTACTGTAGTTGACCACTGATGCAGAACAAATGCTGACCTTGTATTTACCAGGGTTTGTTGACTGATTCATGACTTCTAATAATTTCTTCTTCTTGGTACCATTTTTATTTTTTTCCAGGATTCTTCCGTCATTCACATATGTTTGTGTTTGTTCTTTCTTGCTTACACATATTAAAACATTAAATGTATTTTTTATAACACAACATGTTTTAAAAGCACCCAGAAGTCTAAATATCAAGATTCTTTTGATTATTTAAAGAAATGAAAATTATTATTTCCTATTATATCTATCCTTTCTTTTATATTACAACTTTTTTGTGTGCATTTACTTTTAACTTTTGCCCTTTTTTTGTGGAGGGGGGAGGATCTCTGTAATCCAGGTTGGAATGCAGGGGTATGATCACAGCTCATTGCATCCTTGACCTCCTGGGCTCAGGCGATCCTTCCATCTCAGCTTCCTGAATAGCTGGGACTACAGGCGCATGCCATCATATCCAGCTAATTTTTTAATTTTTGGTGAAGATGAGGTCTTGCTATGTTGCCTAGGCCAATCTCAAACTCCTGAGCTCGAGCAGTCTTCCTACCTCAGCCTCCCAAAATGCTGGGATTACAGGCAGAAGCCCCTGAACCTAGCTTTTACCTTTTGAGTGTCATTAGGATCTTATGGACTTCTGTGTATTGGTTTCATGTAATGTACTTAAATAATTTATAATTCATAATTATGTGTATTCTTTATGCTCAATTGTCATGACTTGTTGATTGGGAATTTCTTTAAGTACTTTCAGCCCAAACATATTTGAAATTATTCTTGTTTCTGGAAAACAAACTTTTCCAAAATCATTGTGATTTTTTTCTAGTTAAGTTGAGAATGACACTAAAGACCAAAATCTGGCTGGATGCAAGACTGAAATTTTCTTGATGAGTAAAAGTGTTTCTGCTACTGTTGGGCCACTTTTATTAACAGAGCTTGAAAAGATATTTCTTTTTAAGGTCATAAGCTCACACTGATATTTTTCAAGTGGATATTAATTTGCTATACTGTACTTTCTCAATAATATGATTTTCATTTTCCATTAAGACTTACTAACACAACTGAACAAAATAAATGAAATAGTCTCTCAAATGTCATTTTTCCTGTAAGGACCATTTGATATAATTTTTAGAAGAAAATAGAATTCTTTCACCCAACACTTCTTTCTAATTCCACTGTAGCAGGTTAGGTCATATGGACCTGCTCTCAAAGGGCTGCTTCCTCAAGCTAAAGAGAAACCATTCTCATGTCCTAGAAGCCCTAATTCACATCACCTAAGTGGTCCAATAAAAGAAGATCCATGCATTTAATGGAAATAGTCCTAGACTAATAAAAATGCTCCTAAACACCTAAAAGAAACATAAATCTTTTTAGAGAAAGCCTAGGATGATTGGAAGTAAGCAAACTACAGACCACAGCCAAATACAGGTCACAGTCTGTTTTTGTAAGGCCCATAAGTTAAAAATAACTCTAATATGTTTAAAGTGTTGTTAGAAGAAGAAAGAGGAGGAAGATAAGGGAAAAGAGAAGCAAAAGAGATTGTATGTGACCTGTAAACCCTAAAATGTTTATTATAAGGTATTTTACAGAAAAAGTTTGCCAATCTCTGTCAATGCCTACACCTTACATCATTGAGGACCACATAATCATAGATAAATAAGAGCATAAAGAATCAAGTTGTGCCAGGCTCGGTGGCTCAGCCTGTAATCCTGTGCCTCTGGGAGGCTGAGGTGAGTGGATTGCCTGAGCCCACGGGTTCGAGACCCGCCTGGGCAACTTGGCGAGACCTCATCTCTACAATAAATAAAAAATGAGCCAGGCGTGGTAGCGCACGCCTGTAGTTCCAGCTACCTGAAAGGCTGAGGTGGAGGGATCACCGGAGCCCAGCAGGTCGAGGCTGTGGTGGCCAGGAGCGGTCACTGCACTCCAGTCTGGGCGACAGAGTGAGACTCCAACTCAAAAAAAGAAAAAAAAGAATCAAGTTGTAATTAAAATCATGGTACTTTGCACAGACAGCACAGACAACAGAACAAGATGTGCAAATACTTCTAGAACTGAAATTATCAGAAAACTTTAAGATAATTATGCTTCATGCTTTATCAAAATTAAAGACAAGATTTATGAATATAGGTGGAGAATAGAAACCTCTAACTATAACTTAGAAGAAATGAAAAAGAACCAAATAAAACTTTTGAAAAATAAAGTAACTAAAAGTAATGTTGGCACTCAACAAATGGGTGCCAGCACATTAGGATTTGACTCATTGCAATGAGAATTCGTGAATTAGAAGATAAATCAGAAGACATTATGCAGACTGCAAAACAGGAAGACAGAAGAGTGGAAGATATATAAAATAGCTTAAGAGATCTGGCATATAAAGTGAAATGGGCCATTATATGATTAATGTTTCCTGTTCTAGAAAGATATAAAAGAGAGAGAATAGGTCAGAGAAATATTTCAAGAGAAATGATTTCCTGAACTGCTAACACCAATTTACATATTCAAGAAGCCAAACAAATCCCAAGCAGAAAAAAATAAAAATAAATACGCAATTAGGCATATTATAATGAAAACTGCCAAACATCAAAGACAAAAAACCTTAAAAGCCACCAGATAAGAAAGACTTATTACTTATAAAGATTCTCTGATAGGCTAAAAGTTGATTCCTAAACAGCAACAATAAAAAAAGGCAATACAATCGTGACATTAATGGCCTAGAAAAAATTGCCAAACTAGAATTATATAGCCAATGTAAGTGTTTTTCAAAAATTAGGGGAAAATGAAGACATTTCCAAATAAACGAAAACTGACAGAATTTGCTACCAGTGAAACCACACTAAGCGGAATTCTATAGGTTGTGCTTCAAGCAGAAGGAAAGTGACCCCAGATGGATAACCTGAGGTTCAAGAAGGAATGATGAAACTGACAATACCAAATGTTGACAAAGATGTGGAGCAACGAGAACTCTCACACACTGCTAGTAAGAATGTAAAATCACATAGCTACTTAGGAAAAGAGTTTGTTACTTTATTACAAAGTTAAAAATGCACTTATCATTCAATCCAGTTATTTATCCTAGTTATTTATCCAGGAGAAATGAAAACATATAACATTTGGAACTTAACATTATAGCAGCTTTATTTGTGATAGAAACTGGAAACAGCCCAATTAACTCAAATGCCTATCATTTGAAGAATGAATAAATAAGTGGTATACCATTTAATAAGTAAGCAGTATACCTATACAATGGAATACTACTCATTAATAAAAAGTAATGAACTACTGATAGATGCAACAAAAGGAATGAATCTCAAAAGCATTGTATTGAGCAAAAGAAAACAGAGATCAAGGAGTCTATACTATATTATTTCACTTATATGAAGTTCTAGAAAAGGCAGAACGAATCTCTAGGAATAGAAAAGAGATTAGTGGATACTTGAGGCCAGAAGTAGAAGGGAATTATAAAGGACCCAAGGGATATCTAGGGATGATGGATGTGTTCTTTATCTTACTTGTGCTTACATGAGTGTAAACATTTGTCAAAACCTATCAAACTGTACACTTAAAATGGGTGCATTTCACTGTACATAAATTATACTACAATAAAGTTGTTTGGAAAAAAAAGATAACACGATAGCACCAAAAAAATCAGATATCTAGAAATAAATTTAACAAACATGTGTTAGTCCTGTACACCAAAAACTATAAGTGAGAAAAATTAAAGACTTAAATAAAATAATAAGATGAGATATTAAATATTACACAAATTATTTAAAACTTCCTGCATTAAGAGGTAGATTCTATTTTCCTGCCCCTTGAATCTGTGTGGCCTTGTGATTTTCTTTGCAAACAGAATCTGCTGAAAATAATAATGTGTGAATTTCAGAGGATAGACCTCAAGAGGCCACGCTTGACCTTTTGGAAGATTATTCTGAGACTGCCACGTTTAAAAATCATAAAAACTGGTCTACAGGGGGGTAAGAGGCCACGTTGAGGAGAACCAAGGCATCCCAGCCAACAGCCTGCACAAACTGCCACATGTATAAGTAAGACCATTCTGGACCTTCCAGAGTTTAACATAAGCATCCTTAACTTTGGCAATATAAAAGTTAAAGTATATACAGAATTCAGGGTATGGGATAAGGAAGAAGAGAGAAGGAACGTAAACAGACAGTAATATCCTCATCTTACAAACAAGAGAATCAAAAGATATTACCCATATTTGATAAAATGCGAACTCAAGGCATGGCCTTTCATGGTCCATTCCCTGTCTCCCTCTTAACCCCATCTTAAACCCTCCTCACATTGTCTCCTCCCTGCTCCACTGACTTCCTTCAGTGCCCTAAAATGTCCACACTGCCATCCTGCTCAAGGTCTTTGCGCAAGTTGTTCTCTCTGCCTGGAAAGCTCTGTCCTCTTTTTTGCTTATTCAACCATCTTTATCCTCTATCTTACTTTGGGCATCAGTTCCTCAGAGAAGCCTTCCCTTAACCCTCAGACTCAATCAGGTTCTCCTGCTAAACACTCAGAGTGCACTGTATCTTCTTTTACATGGATCTGGTCAGAGTTACTCATCTGTGTGTGTGCCAATCATCTTTGCCACAATAATGCTGCATAACAATGATCACCAAACCTAAGTGGCATACAACAATAAATATTTGTTCTCAGAAAGGGATGGTTCTGTTGGATAGTCCTACTGACCTGAGTTGAACTTAAGGGGAAGCATGTGCGCATATGCTTGGATATGTTGGATAGTCAGCTATAGATCATTCGGGCAGATTTGCTGATCTTGGTTGGACTCGTTCTCAAGTCTGGTGTCTTGGCTGGGACAATCTGTCTTTCTCCAAAAGAGTACCCCAGAATTGTTCTCAGTCCCAGCATGCCAAGAGCACGAGCAGACAAGCCCAAGGTCTCTGGAGATCTGGACTCAGAACCAGCACATCATCACTGTGGCCACATTCTATTGGCCAAGGCAAGTGCAAGGTTATCTCAGATTCATGGAGTGGCAATAGACTTTACCTGTTGTTGAGAGAGTTGCAAGGTCACATTATAAAAGCCGTGGATACAGGGAAGCAGGAGAGTAAGGGGGAGAACTGGGCCCATTTTTGCAGTCAACCTACTGCAGCGTAATTTATTTGATTAATGTCTGTCTCCCCCAGAAAACTATAGCAGCATGATAAGGTCAAGAATCACATTTCGTTTACTCACTCTCTTACCCTCAATGCCTAGCACAAGTGTGTCTGACATTATATAATAATTACCCAATAACTATCTTAAATCCATGTCTGATAATTCTAATATCTGAGCTTCTGTGTTTCCTTTATGGTTTTTTTTTCTGATAGACATCAGTCATATTATGTTTACTCACACACCTGATTTATTTTGATTTGATATCAGATTTTGTAATAGAAAAATTGTTTATACACATAACCTGAGGTCTCGGATGATCATATCTTTCACTACAGAAGATTGATGTTTTCTTTTGCCAGACTCCTGGGGGGCACTAGCAATCCATGACTCTCATAATCCTGTGGCAGGAACTGAGGTTTTTCCAGGCCACTGAGATGACTGGAAGTTGTGCCTCAGTCTGGGTAAGGGCTAGTTTAGCTCTCAGATATAACAGACCATTTTTTTCTATGTCCAACCTTTCTTGATATCCTTAGCTGGAGCATTGACCCTCTATTGCTAGAGGTGGAAATTCCCCCTCAATAAATATTCATTTAATGAGATGTTAAATAAATCTAATGGTCTTCATTCTTGGCCTCTTTGCAGTATTCAATATTATGGGAGGAATGAAAACGTTGCAATTTTCAAAGATGCCTGCAGCTGTTTCTGCATTCTAGGGGTGGCAGCAAAATTCATCTTTGGGAGAAGACTGCTCTTTTGTTTGGGAAAGTGTTTTAATGAGCCTCTTGAGTATGCAAAGGTGAGGCTGAGTAATTAGTCTGGAGGGAGAAGCTGGAACAATAAAGCGATAACTGCACTGCCAGAAAATACCAAAAGGTTGTCTTCCTGGGGTACAGAGGTTGTAACGACACAAACTAGATTTTTGCTTTCTTGACTGGGGGCGATTGGGGATTTGGGACCTGGGATTTGGGGAAAGAGGATCTGGGTTTAGCAGACCCAGGTAGGAAGAAGCTTCAGACGCCCTGTGAGACGCTGGGCTGCGCTGTGATCCTGTGTGTTACATTCAAACCTCTCTGCTCCTCGGTTACCCGGCAGCCCAGAGTCTGTGATAGTGAAAGGAATTGAGAGACGGCCCGTATCCACACTGGGGCAGCCTCATCAGGGGAATGTGAACTTCTTGGGACCATCCCCTCCTCTGGGGCCAGCGTCGGGGTGCAGCAACATCTCAATGGAGGAAGGTGGTCCCCACATGCCAGTAGCCCAGAGCAGCGGTTCGGAGCTGACAGCTGCAAATGGCACCCATGTCATTAGCGTCAGCCTTTTGCAACTCTTGTCCCTCCTCCCCAAATCCAATTGTTCCCCTATCCTGCCCATTTTACTTCTTAAATAGTGTTTAAATCTTTACCCTGTTCTCCTGGCCTTCGGGTCTCCCCAGGTCTGGCCTGGACAATCGCAGTAGCCTTAAGCCAACCTATAGGTTCTTCTGCTTCTAACTCATTATCACAGCTGCCAAGCTGATTTTTTGCGAAACATAGATCTGGTTGCAAGCTCTCCTACACAGAATCCTTCTACGCCTACAGGGTAAAGTCTCAACTCTGACAGATGGCAGACGAAGCTCTTCACCATCCTGCTCTCACACAGCAGATCTTGCCTAGCAGAGTGTCCTCCACTCCCGCACCATGCACTCGAGGTTACAGAGCCAGGCTGCCAAGGTTTGAGCCTCAGCTCTGTTCAAACATCGAGACCATGAGCAAGTGATCCAATCTTACCTGTGTGAGGACCAAGTGAGCCAATATACCCCAAATCTGACAGCAGTGCCCCATGGTGCTACATTAGAGTATGCTAGTGCTGACATCATGACTACTGTTCCTTACACATTCCTATTTACTGTCTCTCTATTCTTCTCCCTTCCAGTCACCCCCACCCCAATGTTCTTCCTATCTCATGTGCCTAAGCAATTCCTATTCATCTTTCAAAGCGTTTGCCACCTCCTCCATGAAGCTATTTCTGATCCTCCATGCCCACTTCCCTTCTCCCAGGGCATTCGCTTCACTTTTGGGATTACAGTTCTCTGCTCACATGTTTGTCTCCCCATTAAGTTATGGGTTACAAGCAAGCAGGATCCCCATCTTATAGTATCTGCTTCCGCCATGCTTGGCACATAGGAGATGTGCAATAAATATTTATAGAGTGAATGTCTATCTGCCATTCTAGATGGTAGAATCTCCCAAATGGAACCATGTCTCAGTCATCTTTGTGCTCCTCAGTTCTTACCCCAGCACCCTGAATTTCATCCTCTGCCCACTGTCAACACTCTCCTGCCAATGCCGTGAAAGCCACAGGTCTCCAGACAGTCTCTGAACAAATCTGATCTTACACGCTGTTTCTTGCCTGACGAGTGTTTGACCTGTCACCCCTCTTTCTGTGGGCAAACCCTGATACTGTTTTGTCAACAGCTTACAGCCCTAGGCAGGGAATTCAGTGTTTGCAAGATTGACCCAAGGAGAAAATGGCAACTTTCGCTCTGACTCTGGTCCCCACAGAATCCCAGAGTGCATATGATTTACTCACATAGGGTCTGGGTAGCCAAAGTTGGAGATTTTGATGAGGGCGTGGCAACAGAGCCAAAGGGTCTTTGACAACAGAACCCTTCATTGCAAAGGAAAACATCCACTTAAATAAAAGATAAAACAAATCAGTATGCCAACTTTATAATCATGACTATTTCTTATTTCATTATACATTGGAGTTGAAATACTATGTAAGATTTCAAAAGGATGGCTAAGGATATCTGTATCTAACACACATCCTTGGGCCTATTTGAACCAAGGAAAAAAACAAATTCAACAGATATTAAAAATATCAATTGCTAGCTGGGCTCCATGGCTCAGCCTGTAATCCCGCGCCTTTGGGAAGCTGAGGTGAGTGGATTGCCTGAGCCCGCGGGTTCGAGACCCGCCTGGGCAGCGAGACCTCATCTCTACAATAAATAAAAAAATCAGCCGGGTGTGGTAGCGCATGCCTGTAATTCCGGCTACTTGG
>NW_007258946.1:4009-22062 GCF_000164805.1 Carlito syrichta | reverse complement strand
TGGCCACTGCACTCCAGTCTGGGCGACAGAGTGAGACTCCAACTCAAAAATAAAAAAATATCAATTGCTTTGTCCTGCCCAATGGCCTGAGTGTAATGCTAAATCAAGTCCTGTCAGCAAGCTGGTGGGATGCACACTAGCCCACCCCCTCCCCAGAAATTGGTCTATTATTGATGACAACCAGATTCAATCTGTGTTTTCTAACACTTAAGATTCAAAAGACTGATTACCTTAGCTTTAAAAGAAAAAAAAAACAATAACTTAACATTTCAAATGTTTCTTACCTACGTAGGAACTGGATAGGAGAGAACCAAGGTGTTATGAAAGTTGTTTAAGAGACAAAATAGATTTCAAGAGAGGCCTCAGAGAGAGGAAGACTAGCTGCTCACAGGTATTGAGTACTTTAGAGTGACCACTGCATTCCTGTATCTTGTGACCTACCAGGGACAATTTTGTCTGAACACCAGCTCTAAGGTGGGCTTTTAGTAAAGCTAAACCAAATCATAAGACCTCAGAGCATGACCCAGAGCAACAATGTGCTCACTACCTGTGAAGACCACTCTTCCCAGTCCCTGACCTGGCTTTTCTCTCTCTCTCTCTAGATTGGAAAATGTAGTTTATTTAGAAAGTAAATTAGGGCGAGAGAGAGAGAGAGAGGAAATTCACGCCCCACCCCTCAGGGTAGGGGAGGGGGCCAAAGCTAGGAAACGTGGCCTGGTCAGTGCTTAGCAAGGTAATGGCCTGGACTGGCTCCTCGGAGGTTCTGGAATGCAGGCTCACTGGAGCAGAAGTGGTTAGGAGTTTTGAGGTCAGAAATATGTGAAAATGAATTCAATTCTGATCAATTCCTAGACACAGGATTTGGGCAAGTGACTGGGTATTCCAGAATTTACTTTTTCAAATTATAAGTTGGAGCTAATCATGGTACCTATTCACTGGAATGTAAGCCCCATGAGGTCAGGGACCTCCCCTGTCTGTTTTGCACAAGGCCTGGTACAGGTAAGTGCTCATTAAATTGTTTTTCAATGAATGAACAAGGAATGTCTTGTAGGGTTGTTGTAAGGATGAAATAAGAAAATGCATGCCAGGTGCTTAGCAGAGCACCTGACCCTTGTTGAGCATGAAACAGATGTTACCTTTTGTTGTATTATTGACCTGGGTTGAAATTTGTGGATGTGAGTTTGGTTTTTTTTCATTTTTTAACTTGCTACTGAAGTATAATGTGCAGGCATAAAAATCACATATAACATATTCAAAGAGTAAACCCCATCCCACTTGTCTTTGCCCAAGGGCACTTCAGCCACATCCCCCTGCAACATCTTGTTCTGTCCTTTTGTGCAGTTGTACCTCAAGCTCATAGGCGTGGCTAGAATGGTGGCCAGTTAGCTTTACTTCTCCAACTGAGAAACCAGTGTGGGAAAGTCTTTGTTCACTGCAAATACCAGCAACACCTGTAGGAGAGGCTGATAATGGGTGCATGTCCACATAGACCCTGACACATCAAGCACACATCTAGCTCTAGGGCCTTCTGTGGTTTCTGACGGTCTTCTCATCTCCTCTCTTAAGTGGGGATTCTGCCTCTCATAATGATGGTACCAACTGCTATTAGATAATAAAACACCAAACAGATAAGGATAAATTAGGGAGTGGTCTTTTGAAACATCCATTCATTGCACATTCACTCAGTGTCATCACTGGGTTACATGCTTAGCATAAAGCCATAAACAAATTATGGTTCCTGCCTTGGAGAATTAACTGTTTGGTAGGCTAAATAGATATGAATGAATGAATAATTGCGGGTATAATGAGTGTTAGGAAAAAGAAGTCTGGCATTCTCTGTAAGTATACAAAGGAGGAATCACTTCGTGAAGTGGGAGAGGGTTTCGGGAAGGCCTTCTCCATCCACGTGTCCAGGTTGCTCAAGCAGAGACTGGAGCAGTGGGACGAGGGGAGGCTCCCTTCTCGGAGTGTCCCTCAGTCACTGCTGCTCTGCCACATTGAGCCATGAAGGAGAAGCACAAGGCATTCTGGGTGCCTGGAAGTTCCCCAAGCTATGTCTGGTAGGCAGTTGGAAGTTCTGTCTCTGAAGGAGAAGCCAAGACACTCACCCCAAAGCCCATCTGGCTCTGCCTTGCACTGGAGGGACTTTTCCCAGTTCTGAGTGGCAAAACCTTCCCTCTGATATATTCTTATCGTTCCTCCTCCTGGTGAGTCCTCCAAGTCTTGGATTTTGATATGTAAACCTGCAGCTTCAGCTGTTCCAAGAATATGCCTCCTCTCTCCAAAGTCTGCCTTTCTCCACTAGGGTAACCAAACTTTTTTTTTCTCCAAAGGGCCAAATAATAACGAATGCAGGCTTTGCGGGCCATATGGCCCTATCACAACTACTTGGCTTTGCTGTTTTAGAGCAAAAGCAGCATAGATGACACATGAACACAAGAGCATGACTGTTTCCAAAATGCCATTATTTACTAAAACAGCCACCGGAATTGACCCACATGCCACCATTTGCCAGCCTTGTTCTAGATGATTGTCTTTTGTAGATTCAGAAAGTTCGGTTTGAAGCTCAGCAGTGTGTTTTGTGTTTTTTGTTTTTTAGATAGTACGAGGTCTGACAATTAGGTTCACGCATGGAGAGGGGGTGGCGGGTGGAGAGGTGGGATTGACAGTAGTCGATATCTGCCTGGGGAAGGGGGGGGCACACCTCATTGATAAGATTAACTGCACGGTGAATATTTGTATACCTAGCCCTGAATTGTACCCTGAAATTTTAAATTAAAAATTAAAAAAAATAAAAAGTGCTACATACCTCACTGGTCATACCTCACAGTTCTGACCAATAAGACACAGGCAGAGACACAGATAAGACAGCTGAATAGCACTAGGGTCACCTTTGAAGTACTCCCCTTGGAAAGCTATGCACTGACGCCAGCACCTTGTCCACCCATCAAAGTAATTTTGGCACTACTTCTTGGAATGGCCATCAGAGCTGTTGTTGTTCTTTGTTGGGATCTGACAATTAAGTTTGTGAAGCACATAGTTAGCCGTGTGCTTATGTTGGCAGCACTGTTCAAATAACTATTGGAACACCCTCCCTACCCACCTGATCTGGCCCCCAATGGCTTTTTTCTTTACCTGAAGATAAAGGAAATCTTGAATGGAAGACATTTTGATGACATCAAGGCAATACAATGACAGCTCTGATGGCCACTCCAGAAAAAAGAGTTTCAAAACTTCTTGGAAGGTTAGACTAGGCGTTGGCATTAGTGCGTAGTTCCCCAAGGGGAGTACTTCGAAGGTGATATTTAGCAATGAGGTGAGCAGCACTTTTTCTAGGATTAGTTTGTGAACTTAATTGCCAGACCCGTATTTTTTCTTTTTTTCCCTGGGGCAAAGCTTGCTCTTCCAGTCCAGCTTAAAGGGCTGCAGAGAAGCAAAAGGCAAATTAGTAAGAAAGGAAAATATATAAGGAAGTTTTTCAAAGCATTATTCTGCAACATATTAAAGCCTGAAAAAAAATACTTATGGCATATGCAGTAAAATCTTGACTGACTTTACTCACTGTGATAAGAGCCTGAGCAGCTGGGAACTAGTCCCCTCACTTTCATTCAACCCATTCTCCACGCTCCTGCCAAAATATCTTTTAAAAATACACATATGATCACATCCCTCTCTTGCTTAAAGCCCTACGGTGGGCTATCCATTGCTTAGAATAAAGGCTACACCAGACAACACAGTTCCTACCCTACTTCTCCCTTGCCACCAAAGTCCAGTGTGCCTGGACCAGAAGAAGAATCATGGCTAGTCTAAACCAATTATGGCAATCCTATGCCTGTGACTTGTCTGGAGGCGGACTTGTGACATGGTTCTGACCAATAAGACACAGGCAGAGATACAGATTAGTGAGCATGCAAGGGGCAGGTTAGCTCGTGGCCCCTTCTTTTCTACTTGGGAAAGGGGAATAAAGGGATGAGTTACCTGGAGCTGCAACTGCTCACTGGACCACACTGCTCCTAAGCTATACCTCAGAGAAAATAAAATCAACCCAGAGTCCCCTGGGATCTCTGAAGTATCAGGGGCTCAAGGTATATCCCAAGCCAAGTAAAGTTTCTAAGAAAGTCCAGACCAAGTTCAGTTCTTCACTGTGCTGAGACCAGGAAGAATGAATGAGGCTGTTTCTCCCTGCTCATGGCTGGCTGAAACCTTTCTTACCCTGCCCTGCCGCACGAAGCATGAACATCATCCTCCCCGGAGACAAGCTCAATGGATGGTCACCCACACCTCGCCACTGAAGGCAAGTCAGGCCCATGAGCAAGCACTGTTAGGAAACTTCTAGTTGAATTAACGTGTGGAGCTGCAAAAATACTTGGTTTTATTTACCCAGTTCAGCACCTAGATAGATTTTCAAGATTTTGAGCCCTGTGTATACATGTCATGCCGCCAAAGTTGCTATAAATTCTTGGGCAATTTGCAGCGTATCCTAGAACAGTCTTGGCTTCCAGTGGTCACCCTCCAAGGAGGCACTGCTGGGTTCTTGGAATGTAGTCAAAGAACTTAACAATCAAGGACTTCTCCAAATATGTGCATAAAGTTGTGAAAGCTGTGCCTTCTCCCCACCTTGTCCCAGCAGCGTGGGGCACTCCAATGGTCAAGAGCCAAGGGAAACTCATTTTTCTTCGCCTTCCTGTTAGGAGAGCACCTCTTTATTCAGACTGGCTTTAAAAGGAAGCAACTTTGGACGGAACTGTTTAAAAGGAAGCAACTTTGGACGGAACTGTCAGGAAGCTTGTAGTTGGGGAGAAGTTGGAACTCAGGTCTTCACGGAATTCACACCCTGTGTCCCCTGAGTGCCCTCAACTCCTTCCTTTCTGTTCTGCAGGTCCCCATGGGACAGAAGGCAAGAACACTAACCAGGCTAGGGTTTCCTCCTGGGAGAAGGAAATGTCTAGCAGAAAAGAGAAACACATGGAAAACAAATCTTTTCAACTCATATTTGTAGGGGCACCCAGAAGGGGGAAAGCTGGGATTTCTAAGATGGAATACCCCCCTCCACCCCAGGAACTTACTATTGAGTAACACTAAGTGGTCACCATGTGTCCAGCCCTGTTCTAAGTGCTCGTCACAGAATAACTCATGTATACATCACAACAGCCCTGTGAAGTAAATGCTGTTATCATTATCACCTCCATTTTTATAGATGTGGAAACTGGGGCACTGAGGATTTAAGTTACTTGCCTAAGGTTACATACAGCGTTAGTTAGAGCTCTGATTTGGACCTAGTAATCTGATTCCAGAGCCCTCTGGGACCCCTTAAGAGGGGAGATAAAATATCAAAGATAGATGTAAAACATCTCCTGGGACTTGTTAAAATGTGAGGCGGAAGGATCGCCGGAGCCCAGCAGGATGAGTGGCCGGGAGCGGCCACCGTACTCCAGTCTGGGCGACAGAGTGAGACTCCAACTCAAAAGAATAAAAAAAAATTTTTTTAATGTGAATCTGCTCATATCACTATTTAAAATCCTTTCGATGGCCTCCCACTGCTTTTAGGGTGGAGATCAGCTCCTCAGCCAGGCCTGCCACCTTCTGTGTGGTCCATCGCCTGGCAGCCTCCCTGCACTCCACCATGTGGCCTCCTGTCTGTGTCTGGGACATGCCATGCTCCCTCCCCCAACGGCCCTTTGGCATTGGCTGTTTCCTCCACACAAACAGGGGAATTCCCTGCTCCCCTCCTCTACCTCCTCCCCTGCCTCCTCCAGATCTTTGCTCCACCATCATTTCCTGGGTGACCCTTCCCTGACCCCTCACCCTTGTCTACCCCGCAGCCTGTGCTGCCATGGCCGCACCACTGTCCCTGTCAGTGAGCCATCATGCAGATTCAGTGGCTATTTGAATAAGCTTTGTGCTTCTCTACACCAGCGCTGTTCGATAGAAATATCATATTTGCCACACAGGACATTTGACCTTTTCTAGTAGCCATCATTTAAAAAGTAAAAGGAGCAAGTAAAATAAATTTCAATGATGTATTTTACTTAACCTAATATGTCCAAAATGTAGTCATCTCAAGGTGTAATAAATAAGGAAATTATTAAGGAGATATTTTACATTCTTTTTTGGTAAGAATTCAAAGTCCAGTGTGTGTCTTCCACTTACAGCACTTGCTGGTTCAAACCTACCACGAGCCAAGTGTTCAGTAGACACATGTGACTTGTGACTATGGTATCATTAAACAGCGCAAGACTAGTCCAGTCTCTGGTCCTTGGGGAGGTCAAGTGTGACTGTTTTGCCAGTGACACAACTGAGGTCAAAGTGGTCAGCCCAGTGGCTCTCACCCAGGGGTCATTTCTCCCCCAGGGGACATTTGGCAACATCTAGAAACAGTTTCCATTGCCATGATCATGAAGGGAGAGGTTGGGATGGTATTGGCATTGCCTGGGTAGAGGCCGTCTGTGGTTAAGCGCCTACAATGCACAAAACAGCCCCTCACTATAAGAATGATTGGGCCAAATAGGCCCAGGGCTAAATGAGTTCTCGGACTCACATATGTATTCATTTGCTCATTCACTCATTCCCTCCTGCTTGCTGAGGCCTCTTGCTTCTGTCGTCTACACTGTCAGCTGTGCTGGCTGGAGACTAACAACCTACTTAATGCTAGCCTGCCTCTATCTGTTAGTCCAGGAGATGGATCCTTCCTGATGGCCAGCCAAGTCAGGAGGAGGGGAATTCCACATCTGGCTTCTGGAGGTGGGTGGGAGCCAAGTGGCATTTGCCTAAGGTTTGTGTCCTCCCCTCCCCTCCCCCGCCTCCCAAACACAGACACACCAAGAGGCTGGAGAGTGGGATTTAGTCGTTATTTCCATTGCAAACCATTTCTGAGCATCATTAAAAATCCTCACTGGAGTTTGTGCAAGGAGGGCAAGTGCACCAGACCGTGAACAAACACATTGTCAGCCTGGCCCTGTTTGCCCAGTCAGCCTCCACAGGAGACAAGCTGGAATATGCATGAGACAGGCCGACTTCTCCAGGGGAGCTTGAAAATGACGTGCACTCAGCCTGGGGCAGAGAAAACACCCAGGGCTCTGCCTGCCTCAGCGCCCCTTCTCTCCCTTAGCTTCATGCCAGGGAGGCTGGCAAGGCTGACAGTGTCATTGAAACACATTTATCCCTCAATGCCCTCCTCCTTTCAGGAGGTTTAGGGAGCACAGCTCACTTTCTAAAAGGGCCAGAACAACACATTTGTAAAGCAGAAAACTGGACTGAGACTTAAAGGGATCCCCAAGCTCTTCTGAGCAGCCCCTCACTCCGTGCCTTTTGGGGGGACATTTGCTTACACAGGCTCTGTCTGGGTCCTGAGAAACAAAGTGGAAGTCTCTGGTACAGAGCCTGATCCGTATGGGAAATTTTATTTTAAAAAATAACTTTTTAAGCTGGGAATGGTGACTCCGCCTGTAATCAACCTGTAATCAGCATTGTTGGAGGCTGAGGCAGGAGGATTGCTTGAGGCTGGGAGTTTGAGACCAGCTAGGGCAATATGGCAAGATTCTGACTCTTCAAAAAAAACAAACAAACATTTTTTTTGTTTGTTTGTTTAATTAGCCAGGCATGGTGGTGACTGCCTATCATCCCATCTTCTTAGGAGGCTGAAGTGGGAGGATTGCTTGAGCCCAAGGGATTGAGGCTGCAGTGAGTGATGATCATGCCACTGCATCCAACCTAGGTGACAGAACAAGACCCTGTCCTCTAAAAATAAAAGAAAAAACAACTTTTTAGTGGTGGCATCCCAGAGGGAGCCTGAATTGAAACACCTGAGACCTTAAGGGTCCCCAAATGCTTCAGGTAATGCCTCCAAGGATATGGTCATTAATAGGCTCATTCATAGGGAGAATGGACAATATGAAGTTAAGCCAGGCTTAAGTCCAAATTGTAGAAAATTATGAAAATACAAAAATAATGAACAAAATAATTTGATAATGGGTGTACTATAGTTTCTTTTGAAACATAACATTTTTCTTTCTGGTCCTCCATTTCTACCAGGAACAAATCATAGTAGGACCAATTTGCAAAGTAAGTTTTAGTCTTATTTTATTTGGCCTGATTACTTGCATACAGTGCAGCAAGAGTAATTATTAGCCATTTAGGCTAACAATTTTTAGATGGGCTTTGCTTGTACCTTTTCATAAAGAATCTCAGATTAGACACGTTTAAGCCAAGGATTTATCTGTGCCTGCATTCACCTGTAGGTAGTGGGTGAATTCCTCTTTTTTTGAGGTCCCAAAATAACTTGGAGTTTCCTAGGCCTGTCAGAAAGTGACATTCTTTACTTACCACAGGTCAAGAACCCTGTAAAGGAACTGACAAAGTACAAGACCAGTTTTTCCAAGGGGCTTTTTATTGGCTCTACAAAGTCAACCATCTGAAATGTCCTTTCACACGAAACATGACTTTTGTTTTTCACAGCTTTATTGAGGTATAATTGACATACATAAACACTGAAGATAGTTGAAGCACACAACTAAGTATTGATAAATGTGTGCAACTGTGAAACCATTGCCACAGTCAAGATGGTAAACACATCCATCACTCCTAAAATTTCCTCAGGCCCCTTGGGAATCCCTCCCACCTCCAGGCAAACCTACTTTTGGACAGTGTGGATTGGTTTGCATTTTGCATAACTTTATATGAATGGAATCAAAGAGATTTACTCAATTTTTTTGTCTGGCTTTTTTCACTAAGCACAACTATTTTCTGTTTCCTTCATGTTATTGCATATTCTTTATTACTGAGTAGTATTCTGTTGCATGGATAAACCAAAATGTGTTTATCCATTCACTCGATGGGCTGTTTTTTGTTTTTTGGGGTTTTTTTTAGTTGGAGTCTCACTCTGCCGCCCAGACTGGAGTGCAGTGGCCGCTCCCGGCCACCGCAGCCTCAACCTACTGGACTCCGGCGATCCTTCTGCCTCAGCCTTCCAAGTAGCCAAATTACAGGCATGCGCTACCACGCCCGGCTGATTTTTTGATTTATTGTAGAGATGAGGTCTCACTGCCCAGGCGGGTCTCGAACCCGCGGGCTCAAGCAATCCACTCACCTCAGCCTCCCAAAGGCGCGGGATTACAGGCTGAGCCACCGAGCCCGGCTTCGATGGGCTGTTAAACATGGAGCTTTGTGAACGTCCATGTACAAGTCTTTGTGCTTCCATGGACATGTGCTTGCATCTCTCTTGGATAGAAACCTAAGAGTGTTTACCTAGGAATGGCTGGGATCCTAAGTTAGGTGTAAATTTAACTTTTTAAGAAATGGCCAAACTGTTTTGAAAAGTGGTTGTTTCTTTTTATGCTCCTAACAGGAATGTATGAGAGTTCCATTTGCCCCGCATCCTTCCAACACTTGGTGTAGTTGATCTTTTTAATTTTAACTATTCTAGTGGGTTTGTGGCATCTCAAGGTGCCATTAATTTTCATTAAGACTCTGAGGACAGATGTGCTTTCATTGTGCTTATTTGCCATCCATTTACATTTATTTTCTTTGTTGCCAGGTCCACTCACATCTTTTGCTCATTAAAAATATGTATGTAGCCGGGCTCGGTGGCTCAGCCTATAATCCCCGCGCCTTTGGGAGGCTGAAGTGAGTGGATTGCCTGAGCCCGCAGGTTCGAGACCCGCCTGGGCAACTTGGTGAGACCTCATCTCTACAATAAATCAAAAATGAGCCAAGCGTGGTAGCACGTGCCTGTAGTTCCAGCTACTTGGAAGGCTGAGGCGGAAGGATCGCCGGAGCCCAGCAGGTTGAGGCTGCGGTGGCCAGGAGCGGCCACTGCACTCCAGTCTGGGCGACAGAGTGAGACTCCAACTCAAAAAAAAACAGAAAGAAATGTGTGTGTGTGTGTGTGTGTGTGTGTTTATTAAAAATATGTATGTGTGTGTTTGTTTATTGTTTTCTCTCTCTTTTTTATTTTTATTTTTTGAGTTAGTGTTTCACTCTGTAACCCAGGCTGAAGTGCAGTGGCATAATCCTTCACCTCAGCCTCCCAAGTAGCTGGGACTACAGTCACCATGCCCAGCTAATTTTGTGACTTTTTTAGAGATGAGGTCTCACTATGTTGCTGGTCTTGAACTCCTGAGCTCAAGCAGTCCTCCTGCCTTGACATGCCAAAGTGCTGGGATTGTAGGCATGAATCACCATGCTCAGCCCTGATTATTATTTTTTTATTATTGCCTTTTGAGAGTTGTTTATATGCTCTGGATAGAAATTCTTTATCAGATATGTAATTAGCAAGTATTTTCTCCAATCTGCTGCTTGTCATTTCATTCTCTTAACATCATCTTTTAAAGAACAAGAATTCTTGTTTTTTTATTTAAAAAAATACTCATCTTATTGTTAGTTGGTTTCCCAGATGTTGAGGTATTCATGAGGACTACTCTGCTAGATATTAAGAACAGGTTATCTCACCCCAAACCAACCTACCCCCTTGCTGAGCAGCCTGTATCCAGATGGTGCCTCCCGAGAGATTTCCAAGAGAAACCTCCCTGTGCCTCAGTTTTTTTGTCTGTAAAATGAAAATGATGGTAATACTCACTTCATTGGGCTGATGAGGGAATTAAATAAGTTTGTAGATTTAAAGTTCTTATAACCATGTCTGGCACATAGCAAGTGCTACATAAGTATTATCCTAGTATTATTACTTCACACTAAAGCTATCCATGCAGAACAAATGCACTGCCTTGGGGAAAAATACCTGGATAGTCCTAACCATTCTGTTTTGTTTTGGATAAACATTTGTTTATATCTCATGCCGGTCCTGGGCTCAATGCTTTACCTCATTTATCCACTGAAACAACCCAAAGAAGGAGGTACAATCATTGTCTCTGTCTTACACATGAGGACACTGAGATCCAGCATGGTTAGGGAGTAGCTAAGCTAGAATACAAATGTATGTCCCTCTAGCCAAAACACATACTGTAAACCAACCGTCTGCACTGACTTTCCTCCCAAGAATGAGTGTACTGATGAGTGGAGTTTGCCGTTCCTCAAATCATGTAGGTCTTCTGCCCCAGGGCCTTGCCTGCCCACTTGTCCTGCTATGGAATTGCAGACCACAGAACACAAAAGGAAAGAGGACAGACACCTGCTATATGTCCTTTAGGTCATTTTAAAACATAGAGATGTGTTCCTTTGGCCACATACATGTGCATCTACAAGAAAGGTGATATTGTAGACATTAAGGGAATGGACACTGTTTGAAAAGGAGCATCCCACAAATGTCACCATGGAAAAACTGGAAGAGTCTACCGTGTTACCCAGAATGCTGTTGGCATTGTTCTAGGAAAACAAATTAAGGGCAAGCTTGCAGCCAAGAAAATTAATAGTGAGCATATTAAGCACTCTAAGAGCTGAGATAGCCTCCTGAAAAACACGTGGAGGAAAATGACCAGAAAAAGAAGGAAGCCAAAGAGAAAGGTGCCTAGGCTCAGCTGAAGCACCAGCGAACTCCACCCAGAGAAGCACACTATGTGAAAACCAGAGAGGAGACAGCATTGAAGCCTATTCCCTGGAAACTCATGGCATAATAGGTGTAAAAACCCCAAAAACCTCTGGACTGCAAAACGGAGATAAAAATAAAGCATTTATTGAACACATTCTTTTTACTGGCACCAGGTTAGGCATTTGGGGAAGTCCAAAAATAAGTAAAATCTACTCCTTGACCTTGAATAATAATAGCTTATACTTTAATAACCATTACTATGTTCGAGGAAGGACCAAAAGAAACAACAACCTGGAGTTAATTTTTTGGAGGGTGAACCTCTCGTAGTACAGGCTTCCCCTACGTTAAGTATTCCCCTACGTTAAGGAACACATTGACATCAGTGTACCAGCTAGTGTTGTTGTGAGAGGCTGCATTTGGGTCAGCGAAATTTTTTTTTTTTTTTTTGGGGGTGGAGTCTCACTCTGTCGCCCAGACTGGAGTGCAGTGGCCGCTCCCGGCCACCACAGCCTCGACCTACTGGGCTCCAGCGATCCTTCCGCCTCAGCCTTCCGAGTAGCCGCAATTACAGGCACGCGCTACCATGCCCGGCTGATTTTTTGATTTATTGTAGAGATGAGGTCTCGCCAAGTTGCCCAGGTGGGTCTCGAAACTGCGGGTTCAGGCAATCCACTCACCTCAGCCTCCCAAAGCGCGGGATTACAGGAGTGAAATTTTTTTTGGAGTTTCTTTCAACATATTTGCCCATTTCCTGATGGGTCATTTACAAGTGCACCTGCCCACACCAAGCTGAGTGTTCAGCAGCTTTTGACCAAAAAAGGCGTGACCCTCGTGCCCTACACTCCCTATTCACCTGTTCTCACCCCAAGGGGCTTTTTTGTTTGTTTTCCTGGGGGAAATAAAAGTCCTCAAAGGGAAACATTTTGCTGATATGGAAGAGACGAAACAAAAAAATGGCAGAAGCACTAAAGCCATCAAAATCGACAAGTTCAAAAACCATTCTGAGCAGTGAAAAAAGTGTCTCGATAAGTGTATTGCATTAAACGGAGAGCACTTTGAAGGTGACTGACATTTAAACATGTGAGAACAAATACACAATTTTTTATAATTTTATAAATTCTGGGTTTTGAGGGGTACCCCCTCACATGAGGCTCTGTGTATGTGCTTTGTGCATAGTAACTCATTTAGTCCTCAGAGCAGCCCTCTGAAATGGATACCCTCATAATTCCCTTTTTATAGATGAGGAAACTGAGACAGGGAGGCATTCAGAACCTTGTCCAAAGTGTCACAGTTGATAAGGAGTAGAGCCAAGATTTGGACTCAGGCAGGCAGGTTACAGAGTTCACACCACCTCTATGGCCACTGAAGAATTTGAGCTCAGGAAGAAGGTTGAGAGGGAAATGAACACTCCTGGATAATGTGTTTGGAGGTCAAGCATGTGCCCGATATGTCCTCATGAGCTCAGAGATATTCCTTTGAAAAAGTTGAGTAATCCTGCTGTGGAAAATGCCACTTACACTATCCCATTCACTTCAAAGATACTCACTGAGCATGCACAGTGTGCCAGGTATGGGCTCCAGAACAACAGACAGGGTTCCTGCCCTCACAGTGGCAAAGACATACTTGGACTGGGAATCTCAAAGTCACCAAGTGCCACCAGGATGTGCAGAGGGACTGGAGATCCTATTCTTGGGGTCTGACCTCCTCCTGGAGTAAGCTTGCTAGAAGGAAGAACATTCATCATGGAGCTAGCCGTGTTATGTGGGGAGGAGCAGTCAAGGCAGGGGAAAGATCAGAATGTGATAGAGACTTCCTAGACATTCAAGGAACTGAGAGAAGTCCAGTGTGCAGAAAGAAAGGGTGGAGACATTCTGGATGGAGCTGGATGGCATTTGGGGGGTAGATTTTTCTGGGCCCTTCATCTGGAAACAATGAGGGAATCCCAGAAGTATCAGGACATGTAAATTGGGGCAAGTTAAACTGCTATTACAAATCAACTCCAAAATGTAAACCATTCAGCCACAGTAGAAATATCTCTCACATAACAGTCCAAGCACAGATTATCCCTGAATGGTAGACTGTATAAGTTAGTTATTGTCCTAATACCACACAGCAAACCACAAAGCTTCAGTGGCACACAGTGTCTATCACTCAGGCATCTGTGTCAGGTGGGGCTTGGATAGATAGCTCTGCTGATCTTACTGGGCCCACTGACACACCCGGGATTGCTGGCTGAAGGATGGTCTATGCTGCAAAACTGGGAGACGTGACTCTAGCATGTGTCTTTCCATCTCCAACAATACCTTCAAGAATGCCCATATGAGCCAGAATCAGTGACTCCGCCTGAAATCCCAGCACCTTGGGAGGCTGAGGCAGAAGGATTGCCTGAGCCCGCAGGCTTGAGACCAGTCTGGGCAACTTGGTGAGACCTTGTCTCTACAATAAATCAAAAAATTAGCTGGGTGTGGTCACATGTGCCTGTAGTTCTGGCTACTTGGATGGCTGAGGCTGAAGAATCACTGGAGCCCAGCAGGTCGACACGGGTGGCCGTGAGTGTGCCATTGCATTCCAGCCTGGGCAATGGAGTGAAACTCCAACTCAAAAAAGAAAGAATGCCCATATGGAGACGGCAGAGATGCGACAAACGGACAGAAGCATGCAGGACTTTTTGTGACTTAGGCTGGGAACTGACAAACCATTGCTTCTGTTTCATTTTATTGCAGCAGGGTATATATCCCATTGCTCTGGTCAGTGTACTCCACTCTTATGGGAGGACTCCGAGTCCGCATGATAATAGACACTAATGTAGGGAGCAATGAGATGTGGAATCACTCTATCTACCATAGTCCGCATGCCAAATATGTTGATCCCAGGCCCTGGCTCCTTCTATGCATGACTCTGCCAACCTGAAAAGCCTTATCATCTGAAACTGACCAGTAAAAGGGGAAAATAAGGACAGAGGAGGTACACCGACTCTCAAGAGTCTTGAACTACAAGTGGGACACATCACTTCCTCTCACGTGACCACGGCTTGCTGCAAGTCCCTAGTCAGACAGCTGCTTTCCAGCCCTGGCTGCATAGCATGGAAGGGAAGAGCGGACGCTTTGGACAACCAGCCATCTCTGCCACAGGGAGTGGCCCACCATTGTGCTACCCTAAATTCCTAAGGAATTGAGGATCAGAATAAAATCTTTCTGCATCAAAGCACTGCTCCAAGCAGAAGTGATGACAAACCCTCCATCATAACCTGAATCACCGCCAGATGTGTCAAAGGGGCACCAGAGGACAGCACGTGTACTCAGGCGTCCATCTGTGAAGTCACTGCAAAGATGCTCGTCTTTGTAGACTCTGATGTAGCAGATAGAGAACTGGAGACTGGAACTTTACATTGTCCTTGGGCTCCACCTACCCTCCTGAGGCCAGACCCAAGTAACACGGTGGGATGTATATGAGGGGACCCCCTCCCGCCCCCCCGCTGCTGACTCCCCACTCCCACCTCCCACGGAGAGGCTGCCAGCAAGCACTTGGCAAGCGCAGCCAATGGGGAGGAGGAATCGCGGCAACCTCTGCCCCGCCTCCCTCTCAGAGATGCCCCCAGGAGCAAGTGCCTCTGGAAAGCCATGGGTTGGCTTGTCAAGCCTCTCTCCAGAAAGTGGAGACATGAAGTGAATACCAATGATCCCCACACCCGTGAGGAGGGGGATGCAATTATAGAAAATTCTGCTTACAGTTCAGATTCAATATTTGGAAGGAATAATCCTGAAATAAGAGATTGCCTGATTTCTCTCCCAAGCCTGTGAATGGTTCATTAGCTCCTATTTGACATTTGATGGTTCAGTCTGATTGGCTTTATTGTGGAGTTGGACTTTAAGAAGTCCCCAAGACAGAGCAATCAAGTTTCACAATGATCCTCCAACTGCAAATTTGAAAACATAAATGGCAGCTGCATCTTGGACATCAGTCCAATGAATGATGTGGGGGGTTTGGATTTCATCCCCACTTAATGAAACCCAGTCCTGCTTGGCAAATCAGGACCCCTGACTCAGCAGTTAGGATCTCCTCAGCAGTGCAGCCCGGGTGCTGCAGACAAAGACCCCCCCCCCAAGAAGATGCAGTGCATCCTGATCTTGAGTAAGGTCACTTAAGCACTGGGGGCTTGGGGGAATGGGAGGTCTCTGCAGAATGGGAAACTGAGGCTGTACCCTGTAGAGGATGCAGTCTAATGATGGTGTTGAGCCTTTTGCACCAAAAACAGAAGCAGTACAGAAAAAATGCTCGGTTCTACGGTGGGGATCTAAGTTGCAAGAACTCCCCAGAAAAGGAAAGTCAGAAGGGCCACGGTCTGGGTGGGCTTCCTGGAAACAAGGTGCTTAAGCAAGATGTATGCAGAGGGCAGAGGAGGCATTCCCAGCAGGAGATGTCTGCAAAGGCTTGGAGGGATCTGCACTACAGCTCCCCACTGCCCCACTGGAAGGGTGCCTCCTCTGGGCTCCCACCCCCACTTTCTGAGCTCCCCGCTTGCCACACTCTGCACACTCATATACACACACTCCACATACTCCTCTACGCACACTCTACACACACCCTACACACTCCTATATACAGACTCTATACACACACTCCTACACTCTACACACTCCTACGCACACTCTACACATACTCTACATACTCATATACACACAGTCTACACATTCCTATACGTATACTCTACACACTTCTACACACACGCCCACACTCTACACACTCATATTCATACTCTACACACATATATACCCACACTTTACACACATACACACACTCTAACCCTCATATATACACACACCCACACTCTATACACTCATATACCCACACTCTACAATTCATATACACATATACTTACACTCTACACACTCATATACACACAATCTACACGCTCAGATACACACAGTGCACAAACTTATCTACACATATTCACACACTCTATACACTCATACACACATTCTATATACTCATATACACATACCCACACTTTACACACTCACATACAGACACTCTTATACTCTTCACACTCCTGTACACACTCTACACACACTCTACATACTCATATACACACATTCTACCCATTCCTATACATACACTCTACACACATGCCCACACTCTACACACTCATATACACACTCTACACACTCATGTATACCCACACTCTACACACATACTCACACACTCTACACCCTCATATATACACACTCATATACATACACCCATACTCTACACACTTATATACCCATACTCTACAACTCACATACACACATACCTACACTCTACATACTCATATACACACAATCTACATGCTCAGATACACACAGTGCACAATCCTATCTACACACTCATATTCCACACACTACACACTCATACACATTCTATACACTCATATAAACACATACCCACACTCTACACACACCCTACACACTCATCTGCACACATTCATATACACACACCCACACTCTCCACATTCATATATACACACTCTACACACTCAAACACACATACCCACACTCTACACACATATATCCACACCCTACATTCTCATATACACACATACCCACACTCTTATATATAGAGATATATATAAGAGTACCCATGCATACATGCTCCCACACACCAACACACCACTCTCATACATGCATGGACACATGCTCACCTGCATACAAATGTGTACACTCACATGCACTCATGTACATACATAATCAAACTTTGTCGGTCTCACTTATAGTCCCAAATAGGCACAGAAAGCGCACATATTAATATATACGTATTCTCACCAGTATCTGGAGATGTACACACATGCTCACACACATACCTGCCTCTCTCTCACACACACACGCATTTGTCACACCTGCCATTTAACCATAGGGGAGGAAGCCAGACATACCAAGGGAGGAAGCCGGGCATGCTGGCAGAAGCCAGGTCAGAGGCAACCGGCATCGCCTCCTAGCAGAACAGTCCAGCTCAGGCAAAATGGGCCTCTGGAGGCCTATGTGTCTCAGTCTCATTTTAATTCTCCCTCTGCCTTAGGCTGCCCCTTGGCTGCCCCCGACACCCTGTTTCAGTGCCAGGTCCCACCTGTGGCCTGGACTTTTTTCCTCCCCTCAGCCTCGTTGTTCGCCTCCGCATTCGCCATCTGGACACCAGGGACTTGGTCTTTGGCAAGGACTTTTCCACGGTGACCCCTAAATTTCCCTTCCTGGCACTTCCAAGGGTCACCACTAATGGCGACTGTCAGAGTCATGCTGGTAGAGCCCCCCCACCCCCCGGGCGCAGACATGGGACCGAGGGGCATTTCATTGGCCTTTGAATCAGAGTGTAAGATGTCTGCTCTTCTCATTCACTCTTAAGGCAGTGCATCAGCGAAAGGGATTTTCTGCCGCAGTGCTTCCCGCCCATCACCAGGGGGCAACCCTGATTCACATTTGTGTTGTGTCCCTACTGCCTAGTCAAAAGGCATTGCAGCTCAGAATAGTATAAACAAACCAGAAAGGTGTGTGTGTGTGTGTGTGTGTGTGTGTGTGTGTGTGTGTGTGTGTGTGTGTGTACA
>NW_007258946.1:0-3989 GCF_000164805.1 Carlito syrichta | reverse complement strand
CAGCCACTGCAACCTTGACCTGCTGGGCTCAGGTGATCCTTCTGCCTCGGCCTTCCAAGTAGCTGGAACCACAAACATGTACCACCATGGCCAGCTAATTTTTTTGACTTATTGAAGAGACGAGGTCTCACTATGTTGCTCAGGCTGGTCTTGAACACCTGAGCTCAGGCAATCATCCTGCCTCTGCCTCCCAAAGTGCTGGGATTACAGGTTTGAGCCACCACACCCAGCTAATTCATTTTCATTAACCATACCAAGGCAAAGACTGGAACAAGTAGAGATACTTATGAAAAAGAATGAATTCAGATCCATACCTCTACTATATACAAAATCAACTCAAAATGAATTGTATATATATTGAATCAGTTATATTGGTTCCCATCATAAACTTGTTTAATAAATTTGCTGGTTAACATCCATTTTTAGGGCTGGATTAAATTATTGAAAACCAAGTATTACCCTGTTACCTTTGTCCTAGTTAAAAGTTTTCCTAATAGTTAATGCCTGAATCATGTAAATTAACTGTCCATTTGCTTCCAGTTTTCTTTAAACTAGCCAATACATAACTCCCTGGGAAAAATCTAAGGGATGAAACCAATGGACTTTTAAAAAGACATAGTCCCATAGGTTCTCTGAGTCTCTCTCTCTCTCTCTTTCAATCTCCACCTGCTGACTGAACCTTCTACTATTGCCTGTGGCCTTTCTGTGGACATTTTTATTGTACCCCCAACATCTGGGGTATTTGTAACACATTTATTCTTGGCTGGGTGAGGTAGCTTATGCCTGTAATCCCACCACTTTGGGAGGCCAAGGTGGAAGGATCCCCTGAGTCCAGGAGTCCAAAGCTGTAGTGAGATATAATAGTGCCACTGCACTCCAACAAGACAGAGAGGTGTGTGTGTGTGTGTGTGTGTGTGTGTGTGTGTGTGTGTGTGTGTGTGTGTGTACAAGGTCAGTCAGGACAATACGGGTAGACTGGGAAAATGAGTCAAAGGAGAAAACAGAATGAGTGAGGTTCAGTGCAGTTACTAATGTTGAAGCAAAAAATTTGGTTCCAAGTTTCCTAGTGGCCATAGCAAAAACACAACCATTCATTAGGTAATCCATCTCTTCAGAGATAGGCCAAAATTCATTTGGGGGACTTCTGGGAAATCCATCACATCTTGGTTTATATTAATCTCCACACAGAGTCTTCCAGATCAACTCTGTTCATTGTTGAGCCCAATATGCTGGTCCTTCTCTAAATTTGTCATCTCTCTGTCTTATGCTTTGATGTAAAGTGGTAGTTAAGAGCACTGTCTCTACCTTCTGTCCACCTATTCACTCTTGAACCCATTCCAATCAGACTTTCATCCTCACCACTATAGGACTTGGTTTTATCAAGGTCACCAGTGACTTTCATGTTGCCTATTCCAGGAAAAATTCTCTGTCTTCATTTTACTAGAGCTAACCACCACGTTTGACCCAGGTAAGCATGTTCTTACTCCTGAAGCACTTGCTTCATTGGGCTTCAAAGACACAGTCTCTTTTTTGTCTCCATCTACTTCTCCTTCCCCGTCTGCTCTGCTGGTTCCTCCTCCTTTGCCTCACCTCTGGGCGTTGCAGTGCCCTAGAGCTCAGCCCTGGGACTTCTCCTCTCTATCCTGTAACTCCTTCAATCCAGTTTCAGAATACTAAGTACCAGAGATACCTGATGATCACAACATCTCTTCTCAGATGTCAGTCAGGCATCTCAAACCCAATGTGTTCAAGCCAAGTTGTTGATACTCTCACCTGACGTGCTCACTCCGGTTTCCCATCTTGCTAAATGGGAGCACCATTTGACTTAGGACAACCTTAAAGTTGTCCTAGACACCCGTCTTCATTTACCCTTTACATCCAAGCACACAGAAAATTCTGTGGACTCTGACTTCAAAAAATGTCAAGAATCCAACCCCATCTCCCATCTCTAACCCACCCCCTGTCCGAGTTACCATACTGCTATGTGGTCATTGGCCTTGTCTGTTTTATTAGTTGCTGTATCCCTCATGCTAGCACATAATAGATTATCAGTAAATATTTGTTGACTAGACTAGTGCTTAGTACATAATAGACCATCAGTAAATATTTGTAGATTAAATTATTGAATGCCCCAGGGACTTCTGTGCACACAAAACACAAAAAGGATTTTATTTCTCAATAAACAAATGATTTCACAGCTATGAAAATAATAACAAACATTTTTCACATGCACCATGTGCCAGAAAGATGCTGGATGAGGTGATTAAGGCTCATAGAAATAGGAAACTGTCCAAAGCTAAACACCCAGGGCTTGGTGTAGATATTTAAATCATTTCCACTTAGTCAATTTATCAGGTATTTGTTGAGCACCAATTATACGCCAACTATGTTTTAGGAGACCAAAGCAGGCAAACTCCTTACTCTAACAGAACTTACATTCTAATAGAAAGATGCAAGAAATGAAATGTGTACATATGACAGGTGCTATAAGACAGCTAGTTAAGAGAGTCAGGAGTGACAGAGGAATCTCTGTGAGATGGGATGATCAGGAAATATATCTTTGAGGAAGTGATATTTGAGTTGGACAAAGTAAGAAAGTAAAAAACAAAGACACCACGGTAAATAATCTTTGGTGTACTTGGTGACTTCAAGGACGCTAGTGTGTGACTGCAACCCAGGAGGTGAAGGGCAGAGTCTGGGGGCTTGAGGTCAAAGATGAAGAGGGAGTGCCCAAGGGCCCCTGTAGGCCCTTTGAGTTTTACTTTCAGTGAAGTGGGAAGCCATTAGTAGTTGTGAGCAGGAGAGAGACATGATCTGACTTCGATTTTAATAGGCTCCCTCTGGCTGTTGTCTGGAGAAAGGCCTAAAAATGGGCAAAGTTGGTCCGGGGAGATCTGTATGGATGCTTGCGATGGCTAATGTTATGTATCACATTGACCAAGTTATGGCACCTGGTTGTTTGGTCAAACACCAGTATACATGTTGCTGTGAAAATATCTTTGTTGATGTGATTAAGATTTATAATTAGTAGACTTTGATTAAGGCAGCTTACCCTCCGTGACATGTGTGCAGGCTTCCCATTCAATCAGTAGAAGTACTTGGGAGCAAAGCCTGAGAGGTTTGTCTGAAGGGACTGCCCTGTTGATTTCAGACTCAACACAGTCACAGCAACTCTTACCTGAATTCCAGCCTGCAAGCCTGCCCTGCAGACTTCAGACTTGCCAGCCCTGAGCCAGTTCCTTAAAGTAAATCTAGATAGATGATCGATAGATTGATAGATAATATATATGCACACACACACACAGATAAAAATAGATTGCCCTGGACTCCTCTCTTCATTCACCCTTTACATCCAAGCACAGGACTCTGACTTCAAAGAATCTCTAGAATTCAAACCCTTCTCAGCATCGCTATTCCCACCCCTCCCACCCCACCCCCATCTAAATCGCCATTTTGTATGTGTGGGTATGTATGTGTATCCTATGGGTTCTGTTTCACTGAAGAAAGCTAATACAAGCCCTAATACAAGGTTGTTGCAATAATCCATGCAACCAATGATAATAGCTTGGACCTTGATAGTAGCAGAGGCAATGATGAGACATGGTTAGAGACTAGAAACACTTTAAGGTAGAGCCGATTGGATTTGCTAAGGAATTCAGTTTGGCAAATAAAAGAAAGAGAGGCATCAGGGATGACTCCCGGGTCTTGGACCTGAGCAACTGAGGAGATGGCATCAATTAGGATGGGAGAGGTTGAGAAGGCAGGGAGGTAAGTGAGTCTAGGCCTAAGGGGAGGAGCCAGACTGGGGAGCAAACAGGGTGTTGATGGCATTAAAATCCTGGAGACAGGATAAGTTCACCAAGGGAGTGATTGCAGGCAGAGGAAAGAGGCCTAAGGACTGAGACCTGGCGACACAGGGGTATTCTAATATCCAGAGGTCAGGAAGAGAAGGAACAACCAATGGAGAAAACCAAGATAGGGTCAGGGAG
>NW_007258945.1:626171-626955 GCF_000164805.1 Carlito syrichta | reverse complement strand
GGGGGAGGGGGCCGGGGCACCGCGGCTTTCCAGCTTCGACGACGCGCTGCCTAAATTAAAAAGCAGCCAATCGGAACGGCCGGAAGGGGGGCCGCGCGCCCTGAGCCAGTCATCCCGGGCCTGCCAGTCACCCAGCGGGTAGCCAATCGGCGGGGACCCTGGCGCCCGACTTCCTTGTATTTGGGAAAGTGTGGTGGTGGGTGCGCGCTCGCGGCGGAGGGTAAACATTCGACAGTCCCCGCTCAGAGAGGGAGGGACAGAGAGCGAGCTGTCAGATCGGAGCGAGAGCGGGCGCCCGAGAGAGGGAGAGGGAGAGAGGGAGGGCGAGGGAGCGCGGGCGAGGGACGAGAGCGCGAACCGGGGCGCAGAGCGAGCTCCCGCGGCAACTCTGCTCCGGCACGGCCAGAGCCCGCGCCCGCCGTCGGTGCACCCCACGAGCCGCGCGACGCGCCCACCGGAGTCGGTTGTGTACCCAGGAGCCCCTCTATGCACACACACACCTCCACCTCCGCCAATGCACTCCTCCTCCTCCTCCTCCTCCAGACAACTGCTGGGGAAAAAGTAAAACACCCGCCCCAGCCGTCAGGAGCAAGGTAACAGAGCGATTCGACATCGTGTTTTTCCGGTTCGGTTTTCTCCTTGTTATATTTGTTTCCTAATCTCTGCCCAGAAGGAAGGATGTCGCACCAGACTGTGACTGTTGCAAGGAGAATGAGAAAGGACTCTTGTTGCAGAGGCAGCCACGCGCTCCGGCAATAGCGACTTCGGAGAAATGCACCACCGC
>NW_007258945.1:624208-624729 GCF_000164805.1 Carlito syrichta | reverse complement strand
CAACAGCCACGACCCGCACTCGGACGAGGACACGCCGACGTCGGACGACCTGGAGCAGTTCGCCAAGCAGTTCAAGCAGCGGCGCATCAAGCTGGGCTTCACGCAGGCCGACGTGGGGCTGGCGCTGGGCACGCTCTACGGCAACGTGTTCTCGCAGACCACCATCTGCCGCTTCGAGGCCCTGCAGCTCAGCTTCAAGAACATGTGCAAGCTCAAGCCGCTGCTGAACAAGTGGCTGGAGGAGGCGGACTCGAGCACCGGCAGCCCCACGAGCATCGACAAGATCGCGGCGCAGGGCCGCAAGCGCAAGAAGCGCACCTCCATCGAGGTGAGCGTCAAGGGCGCGCTCGAGAGCCACTTCCTCAAGTGCCCCAAGCCCTCGGCGCAGGAGATCACCAACCTGGCCGACAGCCTGCAGCTGGAGAAGGAGGTGGTGCGCGTCTGGTTCTGCAACCGGCGCCAGAAGGAGAAGCGCATGACGCCGCCGGGCATCCAGCAGCAGACGCCCGACGACGTGTACT